>NC_080165.1:9792222-9844722 GCF_950295315.1 Erinaceus europaeus
GATAGTTATAGAGATGATGGTTGGCTCATGTCTACAACCTTAGGAGAACTATGGTGGATTGCAGTGTAGAGACTGAAGATTCAGAACTCTGGTGGTGGGACTGGTGTGGATTTAAATCCCTGTTAACATGTACTGTGTAAAATAAATATATAAACAAATAAAGGATTACAATTATCCTAACTAAATATCTATAGAAGTTATCCTCTAAAATAGGTTCACTTGACTTATAAAACACTTGACTTATACAACAGATATGACAGAACTGTTTTTTTTTTATTTTTACTTTTTATTAGTGTTTTAATATTGATTTGAAAAACTATGGGACAATAGGGGTTTAATTCCACATCATTCCCACTACCAGAGTTGTGTCACAGACATGGGTCAACTATTATTTCTTTTCTTTCCTAATTTTTTATTAGTGATTTAATAATGATTAACAACATTGTAGGATAACAGGTGTACAATTCCATACTGTCCCCACCACCAGAGTTCTGTGTCTCATCCCCTCTATTGGTAGCCTTTTTATTCTTTATCCCTCTGGGATTATGGACCAAAATACTTTATGTGGTACAGAATGCAGAAGGCCTGGCTTCTGTAACTATTTCTCTGCTGGACATGGACATTGGCATATTGATCCATACTCCAGGCCTCTTTCCACTTTTCCATAGTGTGGCAGGGTTCTGGGGAGTTGGGGTTCTAGGACTCCATGGTGAGGTGTCTGCCCAGGGAAGTTAGGATGGCACCATAATACTGTCTGTAACTTGGTGGCTGAAAGATTACCATCTTAGAGATGGTTTAATAAATAGGAACCTGAAGATAGAAATAGAACAGTTGAAATTAGAAGTCTTTGGGTAATAAGAAGCTAAGAAGTCTATATTAGGCATGTTCAAAGGGACCCACGACTTTAGTAATTTTTGCCTGAGCCTGATAGCTAACCTGCAAGTGGACTGAAAATATTGTCTGGGAAGATGGTGTCAGAGTTAAGGTTAGGACTAGAAAGCAAGATCAGGCCAGAGAGTATCTCCCAAACATGAGGAAAGAATACAAATACTATTAAGTATTTACCTCATCAAGTGCATGTGGTGTGAAGTGCACGGACTGGTGTAACGATCCCTGTTTGAACCCCTGGCTCCCCACCTTCAGGCGAGTCGCTTCACAGGCAGTGAAGCAGGTCTGCAGGTGTCTGTTTTTCTCTCCCCCTCTCTGTCTGCCCCTCTACTTTCCATTTATCTCTGTCCTATCTAACAACAATGACATCAATAACAACAATAATAACTACAATAACAATGAAAAACAACAAGGTTAACAAAAGGGAAAATAAATAAATATAAAAATATAAAATATAAATAAAAATAAAAATATAAAATAAATATAATTTTTTAAAAAAATCAAGAGCAGTATACTATGGTTCCCTGGAGGGGCAGAGACCATTCAAAACTGCTGTTACTGTTCAGGTATGGGGCAAGGTGACCTTTGGTTGTGGGTTTCAGGATCTTTTATGCCAGCCACCTTGCGATGTGTTTCATTAATGGATGACGGTGTTCTCCTAGAGGGCAGCAGTTCTGTCTCTGGCATTTGGAACCTGGGGTGTGGGTATGTGCTATAAAGGTCAGTGAGACAGGAGTCAGATAGTAGTGAGACACTGGTAAACTTGCAACACACACACACACACACACACACACACACACACACACACACACACACACCCCTAAATCTAACAGAAGAAAAGAAAGAACCTATCAAAACTCAGCTATCACAGTGTAAGGAGTACAGACAGAGAAAGAATAAATGTACTAACAGCAGCTATTGACTCTCAAAGGGAGATAGAGACATAAGCTGGAAACACAACAGAACAATAAAGGAGAAAGAGAATATATATTTCCACATAATTGCAATCACAGAAAGATGATAGAGACAAGCAACAGTTGGGGGCACAGTTGGTTAGACGAGGCTTCTCCAATTTTCCAGAGTTCCTTTCTCTCTAATTCCCACTTTAAGTAGTGATGAGTGGGCACAGCTTGGGCTTGGGCTTGGGCTGAAGGTGTGGCTTAGTTGTTTCAAGTGGTAGGTCAACAGCCTGTCTGTTTGTTTTAGGTCTATCTGCAATTCAAGACCAGTCATGGAGAGGTTGTATACACTTGCCCTGCTTTCATACTCCAGGAAGACTGACCTAAAGACAGGCTAGTCTTTCAAAGGGTTCCCAGTCAGGTTTATAGCCCAATACCACTGGGGACCTTCAGTGATAGCAGTAGGTCTGGGGTCTCAGTCTAGACACAACACTGAGACTAGGGTAATCTGAGTAGTAAATTATATTTTCTGGGCAGTTTAATCTCCTAGATTCCAGTAGCCAAGCAGTTCAGTGGACTTCATCTATAGCAAACCTACTATTCACTCCCCAAAATATCCTCTAGAGACCAAAAGCCTCTGCTCACTCCATCATCCAGTCTGAATACTGCACAAATGGCATTAGGCCTACTTAAGTGTCTTGGTGTGCTGCTGAGTCTAGCACACTTGTGATTCCCTTTTCTGGTTCTGGCAGTCTAAGCAATTTCACAGCAGACTCTCAAGTCTAGAATGACATTTTACAAGCTCTTTCAGTAGCAACTGAGTGCCTGCTCACATCAGAGATTCAGTTTCCCCAGACTTGAGCCCCAGTATTCAAGGCTTAGGGGTAGTAAAAGAGAAAAAAAAATAGACTAATTTTCTTTTTAGTTTTAGAGGACAATTTACCTTTAGCAAATTACCTTTAGCATTTTTTCTGCCTCTGGTTGCTGGTGCTCACGTGGAGTGGCTCCAAGAGGGCGTGGGGGAGTGGAGGTAAGCCTCCAACCCTCCCTCACCAGCTTTAGTGGCTGTGTGAATTAGAAAAAGGCATCAGGTGATATTCTGGTATGAGCATCTGTTTATTTGGAGATGGGTACAGAATTTTATACTGAGTTAAACAAAGAACATTTTTCACATATGTCAGAAATTACAGGTTTCTTAAATGTCAGCTTGCCCCCATGACAGGGGGTTGGTATGACAAGAACTGATGAGATACATAAAGGTCAAGACAATTAGTTTCCATGATGCAGGCAAGTTAATTATCTAAAGGTATTTGAGAGAAGCATAGGGGTTAAACCAGTAAGGTGAAGTACAGAAGAAGAAAAACAAAGCTTGATGTAAATCACAGATATAAAAAGACATAAGGAAATAGAATATGGGGTCTCATTGCCAGGTAGTGGCATGGGTGTATGATAGTGTATTCTCCTATATGATCAAAAGTTGAAGTTATAGTGAATGTATGAACTTTGAATGACCATCATGAACTTTGAGTGAACCCTAAAGCAGGCAACCATTTGGCCTGCTGCTAGCAGGGGAAACTAAGTGTGAGAGGCTTGTAGGCTTTCTGTGAGCTTGACAAACTAACAAGGAGAAACTGAGTCTGGAAGACTTTTCCCTCTGGGCTCATCTCTATAAGGAGAGAGGCTAACAAGTGTGGTGTCTTTCCAGACCTCCATCCAAGGATTGGAGAGCTCCCCTAAGCTCTACCAAGCTTTCACATAGTCCCACATCTGGTCAAGCTATAGAAAACAAAATTGAAGAAAAAAATCTTTGGGGGGGTGGTGTGTGGGTACAGAGTAGCAGCAGTTGTGTCTCTCTCCTCTCCTTGGTCAACTAGGAATGACAAAGAAGATCACCTGAGAACACAAGAAAGACTAGGATTACTTTGGTAATCTACCAAGTCATGGGTCAGTGGACACATTCGTGGTTCATGGACAGAGAGCAGCCTAAGGAGAGATTCCTGGGGCTTTTCTTCTTCTAGCATTTGCCCTTCTTCCGTAGCCAGTCAACAGCGTCAGGTTGAGCCTGATGTAAAGTTTCGAGACCTCCTTTGAATCTGGAGAGGTGGCAGTCATTGACTATGTGGGTCATAGTCTGTCTGGAGCCTCAGGGGCAGTTCGGGTCATCTCTGGCTCCCCAGCGATGGAACATAGTGGTGCACTGGCCATGGCCTGTTTGATAGCGATTGAGGAGGGCCCAATCATAACGTGCTAGGTCAAAGACGGGTTGACGCTTGCAGGGATCTGTGATGAGGTGTTTGTTCTTGACCTCAGCTGACTGCCAGCTCTGTTTCCAAGAGTCTGGAAGAGAAAAGTTCAGTGTAGGCGTAGGGGACCAGATTGGGTGACGAGACGTCAAGCATTGGACAGGGTGGGCGAAGATATCCGCGTATATTGGCAGGTCCGGTCGAGCGTAGACGTGGGAAATGAACTTAGATGATGCCGCATCCCGACGAATATCTGGTGGGGCGATGTTGCTAAGAACTGGCAGCCATGGAACCGGGGTGGAACGGATGGTTCCAGAAATTATCCTCATGGAGGACTATAATTTGGAATCGACCAAGTGGACATGGTGGCTACGGAACAATACTGGGGCACAGTATTCTGTAGTGGAATAACATAATGCCAGAGACGATGATCGTAGTGTGGAAGCGCTCGCGCCCCATGAGGAGCTGGCCAGTCTTGCAATGATGTTATTCCTCACGCCCACCTTTGCTGCAGTTTTTATGAGATGTTTGTGAAATGACAGAGTGCGATGGAGAGTAACGCCAAGATAGACTAGCTGGGCTTCATGCCAGATTCTCGTATCGCCAAGCTGCACATTAAGCTCACGCGAGGCCGAGGCATGGTGTAGATGGAAAACAGATGATAGCGTTTTTGCAGTGCTAGGGATTAGTCACCATTTTTTACAGTAATCAGATATCAGAGACATGTCTTTCGTGAGTGTTTCCTCGAGGATGTCGAACTTGGATGCCTGAGTTGCACAGCAGATGTCATCGGCGTAGATGAAAGTTTGTATCTCTTTGGGAGAAACTGGTAATAGTCCAACAGTTTAGTTGAGTACCACCTCTAATCTGATTTTGCTCAACAAATAAACTGCTGACAGGAGGAGAGGATCCCCTAAGTCTCACAAATGCAACTGTGAGTCTCCATTGCTACTATCCCTTGGAGGCTGGAGCAGCAGCAGGGAGGCCCTGTGCTGACATTGGGGGCAGAGAACTGATCAGGCAATTCAGGAGAAGACATACACTCGAGTGGTCTGGATGTGAGGCTGTATAGTGGGAGCCATTCCACATTGTTCTCCTAATGAATATGGAGACATGTTGAATAATTACCTCAGAACCCACAGAGTAAAAACAGGAAATTTGTTTAGAAATTCACAGGGCCAAGGACTGCTGCCCAGCTTGGTTCTGGCTACTGTTAGAGAAGCTTATTTGCGTCTGGGGCTTCTGGCCCTTGGGGCATTGGAGTCTCTTTGTATAACCACTGTGCTATCTCTCCCCACCCTGTTTTATCTCTAGGTTAGGAGTGAGTAATTAAGCTAAAAAAATCTACTTATAGTTTAAAAGCCTGCAGGCTCTGTTAGCCTACAGGGAAAGTAAAGAACAAAAGAGGGTTTAACAGCCACTGTGCTTCATCTGAAGGATTGAGACAACATTGAAACAACTGTTCATTCCCACAACTGTGAACTCTTTAAATACCTTACTTAGACACAAGTCAATCCCGGCAAGTATGATTAGTGGATTGAATAGTACTGAGATAGGAACCTCATAATGCACCATATACAATGGTTAAACCAAGAAGAAACATTGGAGACATGACCCAGGACAAAAGCCCAGACACCCCAAAGGCAGAAACACATAACAATGAGGACAGGATCCAAACACTAATTGAGGCATTAATCAGAGAAGTGAGGAAAGCATTCAAAAGTAATATCATCAAGAATGGGGAAACAGCAAATGAGACTCTAAAAGAAAATACGACCTTCAGGTAATTAGAGAGATGAAAGCTGAAATAGTTGACCTAAGAGCACAACTAGTTGAACAAGCTAATATAGAGTAACAAAATAGCTGAGCTACAGAAAACAACAGTGTGGAGAGAGAATAGAATATGTGAGGCAGAAAAAAAGTTTTAGCAAGATTAAGGATGAATTAGAGAAAATTAAGAAATAAGTAAGAGATCTCAAAAGAGATATTAAGAGATACTGAAAACAGCAACAGAGACATATGGGATGACTTCAAAAGAAGCAAACTATGCACACATAGTATGGAGCACAAGGACTGGTGCAAAGATCCTGGCTCTAGCCCCGGCTTCCCACCTGCAGGGGAGTTGCTTCACAGGCAGTGAAGCAGATCTGCAGGTGTGTCTTTCTATACCCCTCTCTGTCTTGCTCTCTTCTCTCAATTTTTCTCTGTCCTATCCAGAAACAACAACAGTAATAACATTAACAACAATAACAAGGGCAACAAAATGGGAAAAATGGCCTCCAAGAGCACTGGATTGATAGCGCAGGCACAGACCCTGGAGGCAGGTAAAAAAAAACAAAAAGGAAATCATGTTTGTATTAGGTTACTGGAGCTATTATCTTTCTTTTTCATAGTAAACTGGTTCTATATTTACATATCAATTTCTATGTGTAAGCTGGTTCTTCAAATTGAGAATACCATACATAAAAATCAAGTAGCAATTAGGGATGTGGATGACAAAACAGAGTAGTGCTATAAGATCAATGTTTAATACCTAAAAATTCAAATGTGGAATCCAGGGATGACTAAGATTTCTGGTCATGTAGCATTCTTCTGTGTGTGCTGTGACATTAGGTATGACTCACATTTTCCACAAATAGAGCGTATTTGTTCTGTTATAATACTTTAACTGCTTTGTCAACTATCATCCGCTTGTAATGATAGCCTGGTTGGCTGTGATGTTGATATGGTTTCTAGAGTCAAAGCTGTTTCTAATGATAAACATTGAGATGGCAGAAAGTGCTGGTGGCATGCACTGTTTATTTGTGTTTATTTAGCACTCCTGTGCTAAATAATATTTTCTTATTGATCTGAAGTGGGTGATTTTGGTGCTTAGTGAAGTCTTAGGCTCAACAGATCCAGATCTTTCCTCTTTTTTGCTGCTCTGGTGATAGATGGAGAATTAACACTTTTTTCATTAGTTGTATTCAATAATAAAGTTGAAATGCCAACAGTTCATATTAAAATGTAGGAAGCTATATTGAAAGACTAGATGGTAGAAAGACTTATGTTTATTTTGTCTTTTCTTCTAGAAGTTGTACGCCCCATGTCCTGGAGTGCTACAAGGTCTTTAAGAGTAAGACTCAGTTTTTCTTCTTGCGTACTGATACATTGACCCTAAAATGCAGTCAAATGGATACAAAGATTAGTCAAGTGAGAAAGAGGGAAAACTGAAGGTGATATTTTTTAACATATTGAAAACAACAAAATACTATCTCTTTGATTTTAGATTCCCATCTTAAAACATATTGTGATAGAGGGTTGGGGGGTTGTGCAGCAGATTAAGCACATATGGTGCAAAGCACAAGGATTGGCATAAGGATCCTGGTTTGAGCCCCCAGCTCCCCACCTGCAGGGGTGTCACTTCACAAGCAGTTAAGTAGGTCTGCAGGTGTCTATCTTTCTCCCCCCTCTCTGCCTCCCCTCCTCTCTCAATTTATCTCATCCTATCCAACAGCAATGACATCAATAACAACAATAATAATAACCACAACAATGATAAAACAACAAGGGCAACAAAAAGGGAAAAAAATAGCCTCCAGGAGCAGTGGATTTGTACTACAGGCACCGTGCCCCAGCAATAACTCAGGAGGCAAAAAAAAAAAAAAACTTATCATGATAAAAGAATGATGTACAATTATTTTGCTTTTTAGTTTTCTGAAATTTCTAGTAAATAAAAAGGTAACTGATTATGTATCTGTATTATAGAGATGAAAAACTGGTTCAGATATTTAAAGTGAAAGATGATTTCTGAAAATTGGAGAAGCACTTTGAAGCAAAAGTAGGAATCCAAGTTTGAGGGAGGAAAGTGAAGAATTCTCACCAGAGACTGATATTAAAATATTAATAATATTAAAATATTATTTCCCAAGAAACCTAGGGGCTTCCCCCTCCAACTATAGATTTTCTACAGCCGCTCAGGAAACAATGAAGAGAATAAAAGTTTGCTCTTGCTTTTTATTAGCGTTCAGCTCTTCAGAGTCCCTTCTGGATGGATGCCAACACACTCTTTGCTGATTCGGGATCCAGTTCACTACATGGCATGGAACATTATGTTCTTATTCTTTAGATTATATCTCTCGATTCCAGTGAAGTCACCTCCTAATATTGTTTTTATTTTATTTATCATTTCATTGGAGAGGGGGATAGTTATTCACAGTGCAGTCATGGACACATGGGTACGATTTCTCTTTTCCTTGTGAACATTCTCTAGAGAATACTCTCAGCCATGCCTTTTACCTCATCATGTGCCAAACCCCACATTTCTCTTCCATCTCCCTCCTTCCCCAGAGTCCTTTTCTTTGATGCAATGCACCATACCCAATCCAAGCTTCACTTTCTGTTCTCTCTCCCTGTTCTTATTAATAAATACCACATATAAGTGAGATCATTGGGTATTCAACTTTCTCTTTTTGGCTCATCTCACTTAACATGAAGTCTCCAAATTCCAAAGAAGATTATGTAAAGGAAATGGATGACTTAATAATCTAAAATAAAATAAATTCCAGAAACTTAACTTAGCTCCATTTCTCATGTCTTTCACTGTTTAAAACTCCCCCTTCCCCAAGTGATATAGAATATTAGTTATATGAAAGAAATATCTGGGGAGTCAGCAGTAGTGCAGCGGGTTAAGCACATGTGGTGCAAAGCCCAAGAACCAGTGTAAGAATCCCAGTTCAAGCCCCCCGCTCCCCAATTGCAGAGGAGTCACTTCGCAGCCGGTGAAGCAGGTCTGCAGGTGTCTATCTTTCTCTCCCCTCTCTGTCTTCCCCTCCTTTCTCCATTTCTCTATGTCCTATCCAACAACGACAACATCAATAACAACAATAATAACTACAACAATGAAAAACAAGGGCTACAAAAGAGAAAAGAAAAAAAAACATAAAAAATTTTTAAAAAAGAAACAAATATCAGAAACACTACTCTTCTTACATTGCTTTTCTTTTTTATTTAAATTTTCTGAGACTCAAGGTCTCTTGTTTCATGCCTACATTTCATAGGGAGATGGCACTATAGGTATTCCAAAGAGCACTTCTGTTTGTGACTAGTCTATGTTTCAGGTTCTTTTATAGAAGGAAACATAGCTACATGGAAACATACTCACCAAAGATAATTTTGATATTTCACATCATTTTTTCATAAAATTGTGAAATGACTCAAAAATCTTTTTTTTTAAGTATTTATAAAAAGGAAACACTAGCAAAAACCATAGAATGAGAAGGGCACAACTCCACACAATTCCCACCACCAGAACTCCGTATCCCATCCCTACCCTGATAGCTTTCCTATTCTTTAACTCTCTGGGAGTATGGACCCAGGGTCATTGTGGGATGCAGAAGGTGGAAGGTCTGGCTTCTGTAATTGCTTCCCCGCTGAACGTGAGTGTTGACAGGTTGATCCATACTCTCAGCCTGTGTCTTTCTTTCCCTAGTGGGGCAGGGTTCAGGGGAAGTGGAGTTCCAGGATACATTGGTGGTATTGTCGGCCCAGGAAGTCTGGTTGGCATCACGTTAGCATCTGGAACCTGGTGGCTGAAAAAAAAAAGTTAACATATAGAGCCAAACAAATTGTTGACTATTCATGAACCTAAAGGCTGGAATAGTTCATATGAAGAGTTGGGGGGGTCTCCATTTTGTAGATAGTTAGTAGTCCTATTTTAAACATATTCCAAAGGGCCTGTGGCTATACTAGTTTTTTGTTATTGTTTTTTTCCTGATACTGACATCTGATATGCAGGTGAATCCAAGTTATTGTCTGGGAAGATGATGTCATGGCTGGAAAAACGACCAGAAAGCTGGATCAGGGAAGAGAGTAGCTCCCAAATATGGGAAAAGTGTATAAATATTGTTGACTGTAAACCCCATCGATTTGATCTGATTTGGGACCATATTCAGCTTAGAAGCCTATGTGACCTCTGCATCCCTGTAGATCTGAGCTCATATTCTGTGGTCTATCTTTTAAGCAAATCAATTTTAACAATTATAAATACATTGTTTAGCAATATGAAAGCTTCAATTACTTACAGTGTGAAATAAAATATTGCCATGGAATTCACTCTGAAAGAATAAAGAATAGTGTACAGTTTTAAAATGTAGCCCCCACATTCAAATCCTTGGTTTGGACCAAGTGTAGTTTGTGTGTGTGTGTGTGTGTGTGTGTGTGTGTGTGTGTGTGTGTGCGTTTTGGGGGGTATGGTTCATGAGTAGTGAAACTTTGCTGCAGGTGTCTCTCTTCCAGTCTCCTCTTATCTCAATTTCTTTCAAGTAAAAAAGAAAGGGGAGTGGGGAAGAAAAGAAAATGTGGTAGTTATCAAGTATAATTTAAACCTTTCAATCTAGAGGTGCATGCATTTTCAAAAGTTGTATTAGGCTAACTTTGAAGAGAACTGGTATTTAATATCACTATTGCACTGTCCTTTGGAGACTTCATATTTATTCATTTCTAAGTCAAAGAATTCCGTAGTTTACTTCATTTTATTCCCCACTGGTATCCAGTATTTAGTTTTCTTTTGCCCTTAATAAGCTTTTAAATTGCTACCACTATTAGATTTTACTGTCTTTGAGAGATTTGCTAAGACATCAGTGATCAAAATTCAATGCAATCACCATAAAATATTAGATGCTAGGCATGAATCACTTTTAGAGGTTAATCTTTAAATGAATGGCATAAATGTATACCTTTTAGTACCTTCATTGTTCGACATTTAGTAGACTGCTATATTGTTCCTGAAATTTTAAAGCATAGATGGCCATGGTTACTGAACAGGGCTTCCCACTGGTTAATTTTATTGTCCTGGAATTTCCCTTACTCCAGATGGCTAAAAGTATGACTAATATGCACAGCTTCCCTGTTTAAGAATAGGTTGTGTTCCTCCAACTTGTGTGGGATGTGGGCTCCAAAGGCTTGCTTTCTGGAATAAAGATTCAAGAACTCTGAGTCATGACACAAGCCCATGACTCAGCAGCAGTAGTTTTCAAATTCCTTTCCTTAGTTTTACAGATTTTTTTTATTACTTTTTATCATGGTCAGGAATATAATTTCTCCTTTTCAGGCAAATTACCCATGATTTATATTTCTATCAAAATTAAGTTATAATATATTGAACAGTTGTCTTGAAAACAAAATCCTAGTGTAATAGAAAATTAGGTTAAGCAACCACTTTTGAAATTTCTTTCCTTTATTTATTTATTTATTTAAGAAAGGAGACATTAACAAAACAGTAGGATAGGAGGGGTGAAACTCCGCACAATTCCCACCACCCGATCTCCATATCCTATCCCCTCCCCTGACAGCTTTCCCATTCTCTATCCCTCTGGGAGCATGGACCCAGGGTCATTGTGGGTTGCAGAAGGTGGAAGGTCTGGCTTCTGTAATTGCTTCCCCGCTGAACATGGGCATTGGCAGGTTGATTCCTACTCCCAGCCTGTCTCTCTCTTTCCCTAGTGGGGTGGGTCTCTGGGGAAAAAGACCTCCAGCACACATTGGTGGAGTTGTCAGTCCAGAGAAGTCTGGTCGGCATCATGCTGGCATCTGGAACCTGGTGGCTGAAAAGTGAGTTAACATACAAAGCCAATCAAATTGTTGAACAATCATGGACCTAAAGGCTGGAATAGTGTAGATGAAGAGTTGGGGGGTACTCACTGCAGACTCTTTTGTACTTCTGCTTTCAGGTATATATTTTGCCCAGGTTTATGGACACGTGTGAACGTATGCTCTATCTCAGGGGAAATTTATTTCTATGTGCTACTATGTACTAAATTTATGGTCTTGACAAATCACTCAGTTTGCTAAGTTTATGTCTTCATATAAATTTCTGTACAGAGACAATGTTGATAATCATCTCTTATTGCCATCTGTCTTCAAATAGAATCTAATATCAACCATGGTAGTATCTTTAATTCTGAATCTGTTGACCATACACTTGAGATTTGAAACCTCATCATAAGTGAGAGAAACATTAATTATTATTAAGAGACAAAATTTTTAAATCAATTTATGGTTTTAAAGATTTATAATATTGTTTTCATGACCACTTTTGCATATGGACACATAGTATTACATGATCTGACACTATTAAATAATTGCTTTTAGAGTCTCTGCCAGTTGAATACACTTACCTACATGAAGAGTTTGGCTAATACATTGTGAAATTCAAAAGTATTGACACTTCTAAATTCCACCAAGGAAATAAAATGAAAAATATTCAAAAGCACAACTATTCATCCACATAGTGTGTTAATCTTCAGACCTTTACTATTTCTGCTAATAAGTGGAAGAACAACTGAGTCATAATGACTATCATGGGGTAAGTTAGAAGCAAGTAAGTCAAAGTTATTTTAATTTACATGCAAGGTAGTAACATCAGATTGACTTTTTTATTAATGTAGCAGGGATACTAAATGTCCCTAAACATTACTAACATTATTAAAGTCAAAAGACAAAAGGTAAAAATGGATAGTAAGCAGTAATATACGACACCGCTCCCAAATTACATTCGTTCTCTCCATAGAAGCAAAAAAAAAAAAAAAAAAGACCACTATAGACTGCTGGACTGATATATAAAAGCATTGTACAAGACATGAACTGATTAAAAAAAAAAAAAGCAATCTTTTCCATTAAGGAAGCAGGGGGAAATCATAATGAAATTTGTGAGCATTTTTGAATTACTGCTGCTGTTCTCCATAATTGTTTCTGTACAACACTTGACTTGGCAACTCTTTTCACATGCTGAGCTTTTTCTGGTACGATTTTATAACAAATCCACAGCACATAATGCACAGAGAGTGTTTTTGGCAATCTGACATTGTTGAATTACTGCTTTCAGAATCATCTCTATAATTTCTGAAGTATCTAGCATTGCCTTAGGAAAAAGTCTGGGTCCTTTCTTGTTTTCTTTCTATTTTTCACAGATGCAGGAGAACTTTTAATATTGGGTTTATGGGGGAAAAGTCAGTTATTTCAGCCCTTGCCAGGTAAGTTTATGATTTCTCTAGATATATTCTAACGTTATCGCAATCTACCTTAGTGGGATAGAAGACACTATTTATTTATTTTTACTGATTTAATAATGATCAGCAAGACCATAGGATAAGTGGGGTACAATTCCATGCAATTCCCACCACCAGAGTTCCATATCCCATCCCGTCGATAGGAAGCTTTCCTATTCTTTATCCCTCTGGGAGGAAGACTATATATATATATATATATATATATTTAAGTGAAGCCTCATGTTCACTTTATTATTATTTATTTATTTTCCCTTTTGTTGCCCTTGCTGTTTTTTGTTGTTGCTGTTGTTATTGTAGTTATTATTGTTGTTGTTATTGATATCATTGTTCTTAGATAGGACAGAGAGAAATGGAGAGAGGAGGGGAAGACAGAGAGGGGGAGAGGAAGACAGACACCTACAGACCTGATTCACCACCTGTGAAGCGACTCCCCTGCAGGTGGGGAGCCGGGGGCTCCAACCAAGGTAATATGCTAGTCCTTGCTCTTCTTGCCACGTGCGCTTAACCCGCTGAGCTACCGCCAGACTTCCATCTTGTTCACTTTTAAGAAATGACGTCTAAGTGTATGCATACATATCTCCACTAATTACCTGATAAGCAGACCACCATCTGCGAAATGTTCCCTCATGATCTCATTTCTTACTTACCCAGACAATGTTAAGCTCTGGACTTCTAAATCTAGTTTAACTTCGACTATTAAACGATTAACATATATAACCAAAATCACACACATATATACATCTTACTGTCTGATTATTTTCAGGATCAATTAACTCAATAGTTGTGAATCATATATTTATTGCTACTTCTCTGCATGGATGTGATTTATTCTTACTATACCATAATAATTCATTGTGGGTTTATTATGAGTAAAGTTGTCTATACAGCATTCTAAAAAATAACATTGCTGAATAAATGGAAACATTTATTTAGGTATGTGAATAACATATGGGATTTTGATTTTTTTAAATATCCCTGCCACTTATTTGACAGCACCTTCTTTTATTAAAAAAAAAATGAAGTTATGGGGAGTCAGGCAGTAGTGCAACGGGATAACTGCAAGTGGTGCAAAGCACAAGGACCGGAGTAAGGATCTCAGTTCCAGCCCCCAGCTCCCCATATGCAGAGAGGTTGCTTCACAGGCAGAGAAGCAGGTCTGCAGGTGTCTCTCTTTCTCTCCTCCTCTCCTGTCTTCCCCTCCTCTCTTCATTTCTCTCTCGCGACATCAGACAACTACTACATCAACAATAAAAGGGCAACAAAAGGGAAAAAATATATATAATATAAAAAAAGAAAATGGGGTTATGTTTTCAAATAGGAATATTGCATGCTGGCAAAATAACTCTCCTGCGTATTGTGTGATTCTACGTTGCCACGCATACAATCAGATCTAAACCTGGCCCCCACTATGTTGGAGAAAGCCCTGGTGTCGTCCCTCTCTGTTTGTGCCTTTCTAGCTGAAAAATATGAGCCAGAGGAGTGAAAACATGGTGCTGACACCAGCAGAAAAGAATGAAAACAGTGGGCTATATTGTACTTATGTGTTCCGTTTAGTAGAGAATGTCAAAAATGTTAAACGGGCCTCGGTGGTGGCGCACCTGGTTAAGTGCATGTATTACAATGCACAAGGACCGGGGTTCGAGCCTATGGTCCCCACCTGAAGGGAGAAAGCTTTATGAGTGGTGAAGCAGGAAGCAGGGCTGCAGGTGTCTCTCTGTTTCTCTCCCTCTCTATCACCCCCTTCCTTCTTAATGTCTGGCTATCTCTATCCCATAAAGATAATAAAAAAAAAGTTAAACATACCAAGTAACCTGCCTACCAATAACATGTTACAGTCATGGTTAAGCACTCAAATTACAATGCACAACGTCCCAGGTTCAAGCCCCTATCCCCTCCTGCAAGGGGAAATTTGAAGAGTAATGAAGCAGGGCTGCAGGTGTCTCTCTGTCTCTTTCCCTTCCTATCTCCCTCTCTCTCAATTTCTCTTTGTCTCTATTCAATAATAAATAAAAATATTTTTAAAATATTAAAGAAAAAACCCTGGTAGCAAAAAAAAAAAACTAATAATGTATTACAGTCACTGTTTTTCTACAACTTTCCTATTTGTTATCTTCGCTTATTCTGATATCTGGGTAGTGATATTTCATTGAGATGCTAACTTGCATTTAAGTAATGAGACTAAATGCTGTTAACATTAAGAACTTGATTTTTCGTACTTTTTAAGTGAGCTTCACCCTTGAAGGTGCTCCCAATTGCCAGGCTAGCTTCCTGGGCTGAGACAGACGACCAGGGACTCATGGCTGAGCTGTACGAAGTATCTCTTTATTCATGCAGAACGCAGCACAATCTAAGCCAAGCTAAGCTAAACTAAAACTAATATACTCACCAAGTAGGGTGTAAACAGGATGTGATGTAGAGAGGGTGGAGAGAAAAGTGACTGGTGAAAATCAGGGTGTGACAAGGAGGGGGGCGGAGCAGGCGAGAGTTCTACCACTGAACCACCAATGCCCTGGAGGGAGGGTGGTGCTTAGTTAACAGTGGTTATGTAAATGGAATAGTGTTAAGCAGGGGGGATTAAACCAAATGAAACAGAAGGGGTTTTTAGAAGCAGAATTAGAAGCATACCAACACCTTATGGCAGCTATAAAGCTATAGGTGGCTCACCTTGTAAAGCACATGTGATACCAGACAATTTTACTTTTGGTAAGTCGAGGAGGTTGCCAATTATACAACTAATAAACTTTCTTATTACTTCAACATCATAATTGACATTTAAAGGTGTTAAAAATTGTTGGAAATGTTTGGTACCCTATTTTGTGAACATAAGAAAATAAAACAACAAAAGAAGGTACAAAGAGATAGTTTACTTTCAAAGGTGGGTGCCTTGCCTGTGTGACCCAGATTCAAGCTCCCAGAACCACATGGGAGTATTAGAGCGATGGAAGAGGCTCTGGTGCAGTGGGTGCCTTCCTCTCTATGCTTGCCTCTCCCTTTGTTTCTCTGTTTATGGATTTAAAAAAGGAAAATCCACTTTCTGCAACTCCTAATGATCCTGGGTTCATACTCCCATAGGATAGAGAATAGGAAAGCTTTTAAGGGAGAGGAGGGGAAATGGAGTTCTAGTGGTGGGAACTGTGTAGAATTGTTCCTCTCTTATCCTATGGTCTTGTCAATATTTATATTCTATAAATTAAAATTTGAAAAATAAGAAAAATAAAATAAAACCAACCTAAGGTTTGTAAAATTATATGTGTGTGACGTTCTGAGGACACAGAAAAAAAATCCAATGGAAGAGAGAAATATAGGAGCCAGATGCAGTCTTTACAATGCTTCTCTTCTGATTGAAGTCATAAATTCTTATGGGAATTCATCTAATATCTAGAAGTCAATTTCTTGATATATAAGCTTTTTTTTTACTCCAGAAATTCGTGTTTATTCAACTATCTGATATCCATTCTTTAACCAAACAACAACATGTTTCTAATAGAAAGTTTGAAGACACAAATTTTCTTTGACAATTTACTTATAATTTACCATATCATTACTGGAAACTGCATCCTCTAGTAGATCAAATCCAAACCTCATCTCTGCAGGGAGGGCAAAACTTAAATGTTTGAGGGCCTGGGTTTATTTCCTTGTCAGAGCTAAGCAATGCTCTCCTGTTGCATTATATGTTAACTCTCTTTTCAGCCACCAGGTTTCAGATGCTGCCATGATGCCAGCCAGACTTCCCTGGACAGACAACCCCACCAATGTGTCCTGGAGCTCCGATTCCCCAGAGCCCTACCCCACTAGGGAAAGAGAGAGGCAGGCTGCGAGTATGGATAGACTTATCAACACCCATGTTCAGCGGGGAAGCAATTACAGAAGCCAGACCTTCCACCTTCTGCACCCCACAGTGACCCTGGGTCCATACTCCCAGAGGGATAAAGAATAGGAAAGCTATCAAGTGAGGGGATGGGATAAAGGAGTTCTGGTGGTGGGAATTGTGTGGAGTTGTTCCCCTCGTATCCTATGGTTTTGTCAGTGTTTCCTTTTTATAAATAAAATACAATTTTTAAAATATGATCATTTTCCCATAAGCTATGTTCTATTTATCATCACTTGACTCTACCATCAAAATATATGCAGAATCAACAAATTACTCTACTTTTCAGTACTGTCATGACTGGCATTGATTATTAAACTTTCTCCCAGCTGGAGACATTTTTCTTCATAATCTAAGCTGAAAGTAACCCCATTCACATGTGTGACAGAGGTTTGCGTGTAGGAAGCAGGTAGAGGACATTCCTTTTATGACGAGATCCTGGCACCACGTACCATGGGATGGTCTAACCGTCTAACCGTCTCCAAATCCTTGTTAAATATTTAAAAAGATAATATTGAAAACATGAAAGACTAAGTAAAATAATAGAGTAATCTCATTTACTAGTTTAAGTTTGTAGACAAGAACTAGTCGTGGCTGTGTGTGTGTGTGTGTGTGTGTGTGTGTGTGTGTGTGTGTGTGTCCACATATCTCATAACAAGAAGTCAATGCCTGGGAAACATTGATATATTCCCAAAATAGGTCAATGGATTCATTTCCCTGTTAAGAGTATCGCTTTTTAGTTACAGTCCTTCAAATTGGATGTTTAGTTTGCTGCTTTAAGAAACACTAACATCTGCCTGCCTGATATTCTTCCCCGGCTCCAGCAGGTGAGTGGACTTTCTAAACAGCAAGCCTTATTCTAATGAACAGAAGTTATAACCCCCAAGATGTCCATTTGGCAGGGTTATTAAGCTTTTCTCAGCATTTATCCAAACTTGCTTTTTTCATACTTCTTTAGTTCTGAGGAAAAAAAAAAAACTTCAAAGATTTTCAAGAGCAAAATAGAAAATGTCATGATATTAAGTGGCTACAAAATGGATTTCTAGCCAGTTTACTGGAACAAATCAACCACTTTCAATCCCATACATACTTTAGTACTTTCAGCTCTCTGTTATATATATATTTAGTAATGGGACTGTTGGTGTACTGCAGTTATATAGGTGACTCATGGATCACAGTTCTTTTGTACAGTACTAATATATTCTTGTCTAGACATTTCCTTTTTTTTTTTTTTTAGCTAGGACAGAGAGAAATGGAAAGAGGAGGGAAAGATGGGGGTGGGGGAGAAAAAGATAGACACCTGCAGACCTGCTTCACAGCCTGTGAAGCAACTCCCCCGCAGGTGGGGAGCTGAGGGCTCTAACCAGATCCTTACATTGGTCCTTGTGCTTTGTGCCACCTACGCTTAATCCTCTTTGCTACCACTCAACTCCCTATATTTAACTTCTTTATTGGGGAGTTGGTGGTTTACAGTCAACAGTAAAATAGTGCGTACATGTGTAACATTTCTCAGTTTTCCATATAACAATTCAACACCATCTAGGTCCTGCTCTGCCATCATGTTTCAGGACCTGAACACTCCCCTCCACCCAAGAGTCTTTTACTTTGGTGCAATAAACATATTTTTTTAATTTAAAAATTATTATCTTTATCGAATAGCCAGAAATCAAGGGGGGGACAGAAAGGAAGAGAGATAGGGAGACACCTGCTGCACTGCTTCACCACTTTCAAAGCTTTCTCCCTGCAGGTGGAGACTGGGGCCTGGAATGTGGGTCTTTGTGCATTGTAACGTGTGAACTCAACCAGGGGCACCACCACCTGGCCCCACTCTGTATAATATTAAGGCTACCTTATAAAGTGTTCCCGTTGGGAGCTTATTGCGAGTCTAAAGCTATTTAGGTAAATATGGTTAGAATTTGGTGAACTCTGAGCATTTTATTAAAATCATAAGTGATGTATTTCTTTTTGTAAAAAATGTTTTTTAAAATATTTATTTTATTTATTCCCTTTTGTTGCCCTTGTTGTTTTATTGCTGTAGTTATTGATGTCACTGTTGTTGGATAGGACAGAGAGAAATGGAGAGAGGAGGGGAAGACAGAGAGGAGGAGAGAAAGATAGACACCAGCAAACCTGCTTCACTGTCTTTGAAGTGACTCCCCTGCAGGTGGAGAGCTGGGAGCTCGAACCAGAATCCTTATGCTGGTCCTTGTGCTTCCTGCCACGTGCGCTTAACCCTCTGTGCTACCGCCCGACTCCCAAGTGATGCATTTCTAATAATTGCTTGATTACACACATAACCATGCATTCAATTTTTATGTAGTGCCACAGAATTTACCCAGAGTAATGCTCCTTTAAAAAAAAATGATTATCTTTATTTATTCGATAGAGACAGTCAGAAATTGAGAGGGATGGGGGGATATAGCAAGGGGGGGGGGAGACAGGAGAACTATGTGTATATATGTCTTTTTGGGGTTACTTTTATTTCTTTTTATTTTATTAGTGATGGAATAGTGACCTGTTCGATTCCGAGTACAAGGTATGGTTCTACACAATATCCACCACCAGTAATCACCCAATAATAGCCACCATAGTTCTCTGAGAATCTTAGAGGCAGGTGGACTACTCCTTTTGGACTTTGTCTTTTTTGCAGGTTCCTATTAATTTATTCTCTAGATGCCTTATAGAAGCAAAACTACCTGGTGCTTTGTTATTCAAACCTGCTTACTTCATTCAGCAGTAGTATCCTTGTTTCATCTATTTGGTCCCAAAGAACATATCATGTTTTAAAAATTATTTGCATGTGTCTGAAAGGTCTTGGACCATTTAATTTATGTTTTCTACATAGGGAACTTGGAGGAATGGTGATGCTTTTTCTTTTTTTTTTCCACGTGCTCAATAGTACTTTTTATTTAATTTATTTTTTTTCTCTCTTCTTCTACAATTTATTTATTTATTTTTTTAAACAATTTATTTCTTTATTGGGGAATCAATGCTTTACATTCAACAGTAAATACAATAGTTTGTACATGCATAACATTCCCCAGATTCCCATTTAACAATACAACCTCCACTATGTCATTCATCATCTTTCATGGACCTGTATTCTCCCCACCCACCCACCCACCCCAGAGTCTTTTACTTTGGTGTAATATTCCAATTCCAATGATGCTTTTTCTTTCTTTCTCTCTTTCTTCCTTTCTTTCATTCTTTCTTTCTCCCTTTATGTGAAAATGCTTTTTTTAAAAGTTCACCAAAATAGTGTTTTCATTCTAATTAGAAAGGTAGAATAAATGACAAATAGTGAGAAGACATTTAGTGTGAGAAGTTATTTTTCATATTTTATTTACTAACTGAATAGATACAGAATTTTAGTAGAGAGAGAGAGAGAGGGAGGAAAAGAGACAGACCCCTGTAGCAGTATCACTTCTTCACTGCTCACAGGTCACTTGCCTGTTCACACACATCAGCAGGTGTTCAGTTTGTATGGAGCTCCACAGAATTTACGCAGAGTAATGCTTCTTTAAAAAAGAAATTGATTACCTTTATTTATTTGATAGAGACAGACAGAAATTGAGAGGGAGAGAGAGTGAGAGAGAGAGAGAGAGGGAGAGAGAGACCTACAGCACTGCTACACCACTCATGAAGCTTTTCCACTGCAGGTGGGGACTGAGAGCTCAAACCCAGGTCCTTGCACACTGTAACATGTACGCTCAACCAGGTGCGCCACCACTGGCCCCTGGAGTAATGCTTCTTAATTGCTGCCCTGGCCCAATTTTTGTTCTATTTATTGAGAGGGTGGGGGTGGGGGTAGGTCATGATATCAAAACACCATTCCATTTTTCATGGCTTCCCAAGGCTCATGCCCAGAGCACTCCCGGCTGCTGCTTGTGATCTCTCTGTCGGCCTCCACAATGGTGAGACGTGTGCTTTATAAAGCACTGTGCTGACAGATCTAATTGTGGCTTCATCAATTGATTCACTTTTTTTTTTCTTTTGAGAGACAGAACCCTCCAGCACTGCTCCCTGATATACTTTTCAGGGACTCAGATCCAGGCCCTCGTACATACAAAGCACAAACTTAACCCATGGAATCACATCACTTCCTTGACCAAAATGGTGTATTATATTTTATTTTTCTAATAAACGGTATTTTCACTTTGATATTCAGCTTTGTTTTAATAATAATTGATGACGCTACATTCTACCTAAGACTTTTATGCCTAATCAAGGGCACAGTTTTCTTCTAAAAAAACATCTTGTTAGCTGTCAAGTACAGGTCATACTTCATGTTGAATAATTTCTTGTGTGGAATGAGAAAAATGTCATTACTTATATAAATATGGGATTACTGGCTCAAGGACTGATTACTTTCCAGATTCACTCATTCTTATGAGAAGAGTGTGAGACAGAGAGAGAGAGAGACAGAGACCCTTAGTATAAGCATATGTGATATAAAGGAAAAAAGTGCAGCTTCAGATTTGCAAGGCCCGTATTCTACTAATGAGATATCTCTCTGTCTATATTTAAAAAAACTAGTTTAAATATGTTACTTGTCCCTTTGGTACTTTCCCAAGGTAGCTATTAAATAAAAGATGGTCCTCAAGTCAAATTCCTGAACTAACCTAGTTGTCCACTGGCTACTGTTGGATGTGTTCCTTGACCAAACTGGAGAATTCTTCCGGTGGGAAAAGTGGGGCATGGAGTAAAAAATAAAAAATAAAAATCATTAAGTGTTTTGATAATTGTAAAAGAAAAGGAAAGGGAATATATCTAGATACAGAAATCCAGGGTTGGGCAGTGCCATGCTCAGTTGACACTCATCACTAAGCATAAGGACCTGGCTTCAAACCCCTGCTCCCCACTACAGGAGGTTGTTACATGAGTGGTCAGGACTCTCTCTCTCTTTCTCCCTCCCCCTTTTCAATTTCTCTCTGACTTCAAACAAAATAATATTTTTAAAGAATGAAAAAGGAAATGGAAAGGAAAAGAAAAAAATTAAAGAAAGATAAAGAGAGATTCTCTTATCCACTCATTTGTTATTGGGCATCTGGGTTGCCTCCAAGTTTGGGCTACAGAAAAAAAAAAGAAAATATACTGTAATTATACATAGTGCAAATATATATTATTAAAGTGAAAATTATTCTGAAATTTTTTACATATTTTATGGACTTGCCTAACCTGGATTATGAGCAACAATAATCCAGAAATAGAGACCGGGCAGTGGTTCACTTGGTTAAACTTACATAGTACTAAGCACAAGGATCAGGGTTTGAGATTCCTACTCCCCACCTGCTGGGGATTCACTTCACAAGCAGTGAATCAGGTCTTCAAATGTCTCTCTTTTTCTTTCCTTCTCTGTCTCCTCCTCTCTTCTCAATTTCTCTCTGTCCTATTGAATAATAAAAAAAAAAAGGTAAAAAAATCTGAAAATAGTCTCGTTAGTATCTACTGCTGCAATTACTTGAACATTTGTAGTACATGAACTATTGTGTTAAACATGTAACCTGCATTAATGTTCCTGATATTCAGCACATTCATACTGCACATGTGTTATTTCGCATCTGAAAAAATTGATCAGCAGTAACTAAAATTAAGCGATTCTGAGCAAAGGATGCTGGGAATGGAATGCAGGTTTGACTCTATCGTTTTTGTTTATAATAATAATAGTGTTGTCCCTTTATTTGCTCTATTTCTTCCATTAGTTTCCTACTGTGATGTTACAAGTCAATACATTTTTTCTGTGAATTAAAATGTTTTTTGTTGAATAGGCTCATTTAGCTCTCTAATCTTAGTCTGAAAAGTTCATGATTAAGATAGTAGTTGTAGCGACCGAGTTAGCAGTTCAGATTCCTCTTTCAGGATTACCCATGTTATTCACAGAAATCACACTCTTGCATCAGGGGTCTGAGTACTGTTTCCTTGCTAGCACTCAGAGGTTTGAGACTTCTGTGACTTCAGTCACATGACTTCCTTTCATCAAAGTATCTTACTGTGTAGCTACCAAATGTTGAAACCCATTTATTATGTCAGTAGTTTTTTTAATAAATAAAATGAAAAATTAAAAAAAGAAGAATATAAGTACACTGCCAAGATGCCCCTATTGGTGTTAATCAGGAATTCTATGCAAATGTTTTGGGCCGGTTTTCTTCGTGGGACTTGTGGGCCATGTGAAACTCTAAATAAATTGACCTTATTAGGAGGGAACATTTGGCATTACAGATGTCCTCATATGTGTGTGTGTGTGTGTGTGTGTGTGTGTGTGTGTGTGTGTGTGTGTGGTTGTGTGTCAGTGTATATAAATTAATGTTTCATGGCAAAGGGTTGGAAATAACCTAAATTTAGTTAAAATGGTATGTTTAAATAAATTTATATGCTAGAGAGGAAGACATTTTATATATCCTAGATTGTTAGCAACAAAAGCCTCACTGTATAGGTCAGTAACCACAAATATTTTATAAAGATATATGTGTGTGATATGATTATTGTAAGTATAAATGAGAAATTAAGAAGTTGGCTCATATTGGTGACAGCAGGGCATTTAAATGTTATTGCTTTTTCATCTTGTTATACTCTCCTAAGTACACTGGTAAGTTTATGCTTTCTCTTTATTTAGGAAACATTTGTTTATCCATATACTTTATTTTTTTTTTATTTTAAAAAAAGTTTTATTATCTTTATTTTTTTACTGGATAAAGACAGCCAGAAGTAAAGAGGGAAGAGGGTGATATGGAGAGAAGCAGAGAGACACCTGTAGCCCTGCTTCACCACTCGCAAAGCTTTCCCCCTGCAAGTGGGGGCCAGGGGCTTGAACCCAGATCCTTGGGCACTGTAACATATGTGCTCAACCAGGTGAGCCACCACCTGGCCCCCATATTTAGTACTGTTTCTAAAAATAGCTTATTTCATTGCACTTTTAAGTTTCATGTTGATAAAGATAAGGTGAGAATATTTCACTTTTATTTATTCATTTTTATTTTTTATTATTAGAAATACTCAACAGTTTAAGTCCAATGCTGGAATTCATTCAGTTTACATATTTGAAACATTAAGTGCTTAGACTAGGGGAATATGTGCTCAGAACTGAAATCTAGGCGCTTCAATTGCAAATGTTCAATCAACAGTGCATATTAGTGATAAAGAGAGATGATTACTTAAAAAATTTGTATCTCAAGACAGAGTAAAGCACTTCATATAAGGACTATGTTATTTATTTATAGTGTGACCTTAAAAGAGATATGCCTCTAAGTTTGAGGAATGGAATGAGGCATGACTTTAAAAATATACTATGTTTTATTTACTTTGATAGGGAGGGAAAGGTGAGATAGAGAAAGAGAGAGATACTTACAACCTTGCATCACTACTCATTAAGCTCCCCCAGCCCCTGCAGATAAGGATGGGGGGGTTCTGGATCCTTGTCCCAGAGATACTCTGCTAGAAGCTCCACCCTTTGAACTCAGGGGATGGCTTTCTGAAGATGGCTTTTAATGGGTATCTTCAGCAAATTTTTTTGCTTGTGGAATAAAGATAATTAAGACACATGAACTTTCACACAAATAAAGAGAGAAGTAGATAAGCTAACTCTACTACTTTGTGAGAATTCTACAGTTATGAAGAGGAGCACAGAACTCTGGCAGTGGGTATGATGTGGAAATTTACTCCAATATTCTTATAATCCTGTAAACCATCCAATCACTAATTAAAATAAGGATAGTTCTTCATATTAGGGAAGGTGAAGTAGATCTAAACATAGAGACAGAATGAAGAGCCTATAAAAACCTAGGGATTTGGAGCTTAAAGGTTTGTATTTGGAGACAAAATGACAGGTTATATTATTTCCCTTTTCACAAATTTATTTTATTTTTGATGAATTAATTGATGATAGTTTTTGGACTTGATTAGTAGTTATTATTAGATACAAGAAGATATTTATGAAACTCAATAGATTCAACTTTCATAGAATATTGTTTGGGTAGAAACTGTGATAAGACTATAAGATAGGTGATAGCATCTGTGGATGGGAATACAAAGATGATTGATCATCAAATTCTTTCCAAATGAAAATCTTGAGCTGAGTTCACTCTATCTCATTAAGCATTTTGTTGGTAGTTTCACTGCTAATCCTCAGAGACTGGCACAAAAAGCAAAAGGAAAATGCTAGGCCTCCACAATTAAGCCCATGACAGGAAAGTTGATCTTTTGTTAACTCAATAGTCAGAGAAAATTGGTAATCAGTACAAGTATCCCAAGGCTACCTATGCAGTCATTTCCTACTTAATAAGCTGACTCTGTGACTGTTATCTTTGTTCAAGTTGTGCTTTGGGGAGTGCTAAAGCAAACACACAAGCTCCTGGAATTTGCTGCACTCCAAGTAGACACACAGATGCTAACACATTCCTATATGGCATGAGGGAAATAGAAGTACTCATGACTTAACTCTAAAAACTACCAATAAGATGAATTCCAACAGTAAACCCCACTGAAATTCCTCTCACAGAAGCAGGTTTGTTAATTACTTACTGGGAAGTTACAGTAATAGAAGGATTCTAGTGCTGCTAATTCAGCAAAGGATGCTTACATTACATGACGCTTTCTACCATACTCTCAGAAACAGGAGGAGTCAAGCCATGAAGTCACATTTAGTTCTGAATGTGACAAAGCACTATGGAGAGTTCTGTAGATATTTTGGTCAGGTCACATGTTTTCATATAACACACCTAACCAAAACAGAGCAGCACATTGTATACTACTAAATGTAAGCTCAGTTTAGACAAAAGGGACAGAGATGCAGAGAGAGAGAGGGAGAGAGAGGAAGAGAAAGAGAGATAGATAGATAGAGTGAAAGAGAGAGAGAGAGAGAGAGAGCGATAATAGCACCAAAGCCTCTTTCAATTTAGTAGGACTGGACCAGAAATTAGATTACTCACTTGGAAAACAACACTGTACCCAAGTGAGATATTTCTCTGGCTCTTAACTGGGAGATTTAAGTCTTTTTTTATTTATTGTTTTTTAATGAAGATTTGAATGACAGAAACAGGGCACCAGAGAGCACTCACTTATGGTGGTCAAGCTTGGAACTGCTGAGCCTCGGGCATGAAAGACTGGTGCATTGCCATTGCCTTGTTTTGTCCAAAATATTAAATGGTTTGTTCATATATCATGAGAGAGAAAGACGGGGGAGGAAAAAAAGCAAGAAAATGTGCTCTGCAAGCTCTGGCATCTAGAGGTGGCAGAGATGGAAGCCGCAGACTCTGAGACCTCAGGAATGCACACTGGTGCTCCTGCAGACAGACTGCGTGGTCTCTTGATGTGTGGTGTTAGCTCAAAACACTCTTGCCTTAAGATTGATCCTTACTACAGGGACCTCTCTAACATAGCACTTAATGCCATCAAAGTACTTAAACTCAGGTACAGAGTCCAAGAAAAAATAGTATGAAAGAAGATAGAGTAGAAATTATGAATACTTCTGTATCCCTGTAGGTCTAAGCTCACATTTTGTGGCCATGAGTAGGAACCTTCCAAGCTGCCCCAATATCAGGACCCATCTTCTTCAGGTGTAGCATAGAGTCTGTTGTCCAGCCTCCCTTTGAGGGTGGAACATTCTCTACCATTTTTTTATATATATTCCCTTTTGTTGCCCTTGTTTTATTGATGTAGTTATTATTGTAGTTATTGATGTTGTTGCTGTTGGATAGGTTGGACAGAAATGGAGAGTGGAGGAGAAGACGGGGGGTGGGAGAAAGATAGATATGTGCCGACCTGCAGATGGGGAGCCAGGGATTGAACCGGGATCCTTAGGCCAGTCCTTGCACTTCATGCTACATGCACATAACAGGCTGTGCTACTGCCTGACTTCCTCTACTGTTGTTGATCCAAGTTGAGGGCAAGGTCTTATGGGGCCCACAAAGAGGTTTCCTTGTTCCTGATAGAGATGACCAGTAGGGATAGAGAGATGGATTTATTCAAGGTCTAGGCCCATCAAGTCTGTTTTGGAATCTCAGGACTCCCCAACTAGGGCCCCAGCTGATGGGATAGCCTGATAGTGACTAAAGTGTCCTTGTTAAAGGATGCCAGTCTCTTGCCCTTATTCAGCTTTTGCAGTCCTTGCTTTGATAAAGTTAGCTTGGGAGTGAGTGAGAGAACTGCAATAGGAAATAGGTGAGGAGGGTGTCTATGTCTAAGTAGACAGTATTTCATTATGAACTTCATACTGACTCACTGCAGACTATTGTGTACTTTTGCTTTCAGGTATATATTTTGCCCTAGTTTATGGATATATGTGAACATATGCTCTATCTCATGGGACTTGGTCTATATCTATGTTTTGGGACTTTGTTATGGAGTGAACCACCTGAAATGGAATTAGAGAATCCTATGAAACGAAAGGTCTCACCCGAGTAATGAGGCTGAAGGGTTGACATTCCATGCCTGACTTCTCTGGACACAGTCTGAAGTTAAGCATGCTGAGGTGGTACTCATTGCATTGATCAGATTGGGGTCAGAAGATGAGATATAATTTGGTATGAATTGAGAGGTGCATGCAGGAATGTGAGCCCCACTCTAGAAGTTCCAGGACTAGGGGAAATATAGGCTCTATAGAGGAAGTGGGAGGTTCCTGCTGTCTTAGGCTTAAGAAGGGATGCAGGGATGCAGAGGTCACATAGACTCCTAAGCTGAATATGGGCCCCAAATCACATCAAATCGATGGGGTTTACAGTCAACAATATTTATACACCTTTCCCATATTTGGGAGCTACTCTCTTCCCTGATCCACCTTTCTGGTCCTTTTTCCAGCCATGACATCATCTCCCCAGACAATAACTTAGATCCACCTGCTTGTTAGATTTCAGGCTCAAGGGAAAAAAATAATATAGCCACAGGCCCTTTGGAATATAACTAAAATATGCCTACTAGCTGTCTACAAAACGGAGACCCCCCCCAACTTTTCATCTGCACTACTCTAGTTTTTAGGTTCATGATTAGTCAACAACTTGTTTGGCTTTATATGTTAACTCTTGTCAACCACCAGATTCCAAATGCTAGCATGATGACTTCCCTGGACAGACAATACCACCAATGTTTCCTGGAGCCCCACTTCCTCAGAACCTCACCCAAATAAGGAAATAGAAAGACAGGCTGGGAGTATGGACCAACCTGTCAACACCCATGTTCAGCGGGGAAGCAATTACAGAAGCCAGACCTTCCACCTTCTGCATCCCACAATGACCTTGGGTCCATACTCCAAGAGGGTTAGAGAATAGGAAAGCGGGAATCGGGCTGTAGCACAGCGGGTTAAGCGCAGGTGGTGCAAAGCACAAGAACCGGCATAAGGATCCCGGTTCGAACCCGGCTCCCCACCTGCAGGGGAGTCGCTTCACAGGTGGTGAAGCAGGTCTGCAGGTGTCTATCTTTCTCTCCTCCTCTCTGTCTTCCACTCCTCTTTCCATTTCTCTCTGTCCTATCTAACAACGACAACAACAATAACTACAACAATAAAACAACAAGGGCAACAAAAGGGAATAAATACATAAAATAAATATTAAAAAAAAATTAAAAAAAAAAAGAATAGGAAAGCTCTCAGGGGAGGGGATGGGATACAGAGATCTGGTGGTGGGAATTGTGTAGTTGTACCCTTCTTATTGTATGGTTTTGTCAGTATTTCCTTTTTATAAATAAATTAAAATAAAGTAAATAAATAAAAAAGAAATAACTAATGCATTAGTTAAACTGGAAAAAGGACAATAGAGGGACCCACAAGAAGAAAACCAGAAATGAAGGGTTAAAGAGGATGAATAGTACAGGAAAATAGTAGAGGGATAAATCTACAGGCTAAGGAGCAGAGGAAAATTTAAGGAAGAAAAGAATGAAATAAAAGAGCAAGATGACAACCTCAAAGTATAAAATTTTATATCACGGAAGTGCCAAAAGTATAAGACAGAGAGAATGGGATAGAATTTTTTTTTTAGAAATAATGACCAAAATTTTTCTCAAACTTCAAAGGATAGATGTTCTGGAAGTTCTAAGAATTCTAAACAAAACAAATTGAAACCTAGGATCAATATGGCTCCTAGTCATTAAAATGGCAAGTTGCAAGACAAAATATTTTTAAATCTTTTTATTAGTAAGTTAATATTGATTTACAAAATTATAAGATAACAGGAGTGTAATTGCACACCTTTCGTACTACCAGAGTTCTGTGTCCCCGTTCTCTTCACTGGAAACTACAGTAGCTCTTCCAAGATCACAGATTTGACTATTATGTCTATAATTATATATTTGCTGTGGTTCTGCCTTCTCTTCCTTTCTAAGTGACATCTACTGCTTCCGAGTGCCCTCCCCCTTTTCTCTCTGGTTTTTTGATGGAATTGGAGTTCAGAGGCCTCTGTTCATCTTCCCCTAATATTTACTTCTCTGGGTGTTTGGACCAAAATTCAAAGACAAAATTTTAAAGCAGTGAGAGAGAAGCAAAGACTTTGCCTCCAAAAGAGCCCACGTGACATGGTCAGCCGATGCATTGCCATGAGCTTGACCCAGACAAGCACTGAAGAAAATGTCCTCCCCCACAGCATCCTGGAGTTTCACAAGCACCATTTCCTTCAGAGAGAAAGGGAGAGGCACTGCAGCGCTGGTGTTTCTGCTGGTGTTTCTGCTAGGGCCTTTGTAGCCTTCCCTTCCTGCTAGGCTTAAACCAGGGCTCCCCATATAGCAGAGCAAGCAACCCTGCCCAGTGAGTTCTCTCTTTAACATAAAGGAACATTTGTTTTTCTTTAAATATCCAGGATTAATAAGCCATTCTGTTTGTTCCTTGCCCCAGAAGGAACTGTCACCTTACTAAATAAATTATTATGAGATCCCCATGATGATGCAAAAGGAAAAGTGAAATAAACCAGTCTCAAACACACAGTACATTGCCAATAATGGTAATGGCAGCTTTTGGAAGAGATGCAGTAGAAGACACATATTGGTTCAGAGGAACATTGGTGACTTACTATTTCAGAATGCTATCAAAATTTAACAGGCACAGAATGCACCCTGCCATCTGCAATCTGTAAACATAAACACTCATTGATGGACTCCATGGAATGGAGACATTAACTCTCAAAGTTAAAAATTTGGCATTTTAAGGTAGTTACACTGTTTTTAAAAATATTTTTAAATGTTTATTCTCTTTTGTTGCCCTTGTTGTTTTATTTTTGTAGTCGTTGTTGGATAGGACAGAGAGAAATGGAAAGAGGAGGGGAAGACAGCGAGGGGGAGAGAAAGGCAGACACCTGCAGACCTGCTTCATCGGCTGTCAAGTGACTACCCTGGAGTGGGGAGCCAGGGCCTTAAACCAGAATCCTTTTGCTGGTCCTTGTGCTTGGCGCCACCTGCACTTAACCCGCTGTGCTACCGCCCAATTCCCAGTTACACTGTTTTACTTTGTTCTGCAGCTTTTATTTTTCCCAGTTTGTTCTATTCACTAATGTATGAATAGTAGATCTGCCATATTGTGGATGTTTGTGATTTTGTGTGACAATAAAATGAAAATGCTTACCTGCTAGAGACATATTTGGGGGCCAGGTGGTGGCTCACCTGGTTAAGTGCACACATTACAGTACACAAGGACCCAGGTTCAAACCCCTAGTCCCCACCTGAAGAAGAAGCTTCATGAGTGGTGAAGCAGGGATCTCTGTCTCTTTCTCTCTCAATACCTCCCTCTCCCCTCTCAATCTCTCTCTGTCTCTATCCAACAATAAATAAACGCATATATACACATATTTGTTCCACTATGTCCTGACATAGAAAAAGAGATAGTGTCATAAACAGCTGTGGATCCGAGAGTTGCTCATAGTATATGCTGGGAAAAAAAAGTATCACACATGAGCTGGATAGCAACACACTTGGTTGACAGCACTCATTACTTCACTCAAGGAACCAGGTTCAAGACCCCAGTTCCCACCTGGAGGGGGATGTACTTGGCAAGCAGTCAGCAATGCTACATATGTCTTTCTGTCTCCTTCTCTACCCTCCTCCCCTCTCCATTTCTCTCTATAAATAAAGAATAACATACAAACAACATTTTCTAAAACTCTACAACTGCAGACATCAGTGACCATGCTGCCATGCTGTACTTGTTGATTTACATGCAGATGAGCGTATCAGCCAAACCCTTTACAACTGCAGGAGACTGGTGACTCAGATAAGAGACCCTGTAACAGCATTTTAATTTATTTTGCTAGAAACTATTCTAACCAAAAATCGTAGTTATTAGAACAACTGAGGCTCACCTCCTCTGAAAAAGTACTTAGTGTAACTGTAGTTGAGGCAAGTTGACTGCTACATGGATTTAAGAACCAAAGAGAGAAGATTTTCTGTTTGTTTCAGGGAGATCTAAGGAAGAAAGTTGTCAGATTAGGAATAATAGAAAACAAGATACAGAATTTCTATACAAACTGAAAATTTTTTCTGGCAATTGACCAAACTAAGGGAGATAGTGATCCTCAGAGCAATTTATGAATTGAATATTTGTGAACATCCCATTGAATTCTACATTTGAACTGACAAAAAGCACACAAACACAAATAAAACAGATGAGGAAAGCATTTTTTAATGTTTTATTGCACACTAAAATGTGTAAGCCTTTTCACTTATCTATTCTAATTTTGGACAATACTCCTGAATTTTTATTCAGTTTGAGGAACAAAGGATCACTAGGAAATGGTAATAGAATAATATAAAAACAAAAAGACTCAGACATACTAATTAATGTATTTCAAGGTATGAAAGAAAATCAACAGGCTAATCGGTTCTCATTTATCCTATAGAAATAAAAACATGATTAAATTTGGTATAGCACTTTCTAATTTACATAGCTCTGGTTCTTACAAGCTAGTTGATCTTTGTGCTGTACTAGTGAGACAAAAAGTGTAGATTTTCTTCTTATCCTTGATAACTGGAAGCCAGAAGAGAGGTCCAATGTTATTTGACTAATACAGATGCTATAAGTGCAATGAATCTGATATTGAATTCACTTCATTCCTATCCAGACCCTGACTTTTTCCTACCAGTCCCTGGGCATCAGTCATATGGAATCGAATCGAATGCAGCAAAGGTGGGCACGAGGAATCACATCATTGCAAGACTGGCCAGCTCCTCATGGGGCGCGAGTGCTTCCACACTACGATCATCATCTCTGGCATTATGCTATTCCACTGCAGAATACTGTGCCCCAGGATGGTTCCGTAGCCCCCATGTCCACCTAGTCGATTCCAAATTATATTCCTCCATGAGGATCATTTCTGGAACCATCCGTTCCACCCCGGTTCCATGGCTGCCAGTTCTTAGCAACATCGCCCCGCCAGATATTCGTCGGGATGTGGCATCATCTAAGTTCATTTCCCACGTCTACGCTCGACCAGACCTGCCAATATACACGGATATCTTTGCCCACTCTGTCCAACGCTGGACGTCTCGTCACCCAATCTGGTCCCCTACACCTATACTGAACTTCTCTGTTCCAGACTCTTGGAAACAGAGTTGGCAGTCAGCCGAGGTAAAGAACAAACACCTCATCACAGTCCCCTGCAAGCGTCCACCCGGCTTTGACCTAGCACGTTATGATTGGGCCCTCCTCAATCGCTATCGAACAGGCTATGGCCGGTGCGCCGCTATGTTCCATCACTGGGGAGCCAGAGACGACCCGAACTGCCCCTGCGGCTACAGACAGACTATGACCCACATAGTCAACAACTGCCACCTCTCCAGATTCAAAGGAGGTCTCGAAACTTGACATCAGGCTCAACCTGATGCTGTTGACTGGCTACGGAAGAAGGGCAAACACTAGAAGGAGAAGTCATATGGAGTGTTGGACAGGTAATTATTTCATCACATTTAATTAGTTCGTCATGTTTTAAAGAGAATGTCATCATATATCAGAAAATTCCTGAAGCTAGGTCAGCCTGTCTCCTATTTCAAAGGCCAAGTTGAGTGTTTCTCAGAGAATGGCTTGAATCAAATCTGCATTTGTCAGAACTGGTTGCTTGCTAAAACCCTCTCATCTCAATACAGTACCTCAACCGGCCCCACTGTGTTGGACTGTATTGAATAGACAAGGAATACTACTTAGTTCTCAGACAATGTTTTCATAACAGAGTTTATGGTCCAATACCACCATGCACAGGTTTAGAAACTGTGTGACTTTTACCACTGCAGTCATCTTACTGCCCAGTGAAGACCACACGGGGTAAGTTGTGACAGAGATGAGTGTGAGAAGCCTCTGATTTCCACAGCTCTCCATTACCAGCAATGTTTGTATTTTATTTTATTTCCCCTTTTGTTGCCCTTGTTGTAGCCTTGTTGTGGTTATTATTGTTGTTGTTGATGTCGTTCACTGTTGGATAGGACAGAGAGAAATGGAGAGAGGAGGGGAAGACAGATAGGGGGAGAGAAAGATAGACACCCTCAGACCTGCTTCACTGCCTGTGAAGCGACTCCCCTGTAGGGGAGCCAGGTGCTCTAATTGGGATCCTTACGCCCGTCCCGCACCTCTTGCGCTTAACCCACTGCCCTACCACCCAACCCTTTATTTTAAAATTTTTATTTATTTAATAATCATGGACATGACTGTAGCATAAGAGGGGTACAATTCCATACAATTCCTACCACCAGACTTCCGTATCCCATCCCCTTCTTTGGAAGCTTTCTCATTCTTTATCCCCCTGGGAGTATGGACCCAGGATCATTATGGGGTGCAGAGGGTAGAAGGTCTGGCTTCTGTAATTGCTTCTCCACTGGACATGGTCTTTGGAAGGTCGATCCATACTCCCAGCCAGGCAAAAATTAGTAAAACCATGGGCCCCTTGGAATATACCTAAAGTAGATCTAGCTTTATCCAAAATGGAGACCCCAAATCTCATCTGCTCTATTCTTACCTTTAGATTCCTGATTACCAAACAATTTGTTCTGCTTTATATCTTAATGCTTTTGTAGCCACCAGCAAATCTTAATTACCTATAGCATAGTAAAATTATCTCCTATACAGATAAACATCTTTACATTAATCTCTGCCTCTTTTAGTTTTAAAAGAAAGTATTCATAAAACTTAGCATTTGGTAATGATTCTTTAATGTTTATTTTTACATATTACTGACTTTGTCTTATTTTAAAACTTGTAAGAAAAATTATCTAGTCTCTGAAAGACAAAGTATATGCTTTCTGAGAATACAGAAATGCATAGCTCAGTGGTAGGGTTATAAAGGTCAGCAAATGAATGATTTTTGTATTCACTTATTTACATGTATTGCTTGTGTGAGATGAGTATTGGAAGTCATCACTGTACATAACATGTAGAGGTAGGTTAATAGTTAGATCATTCCTGCACAGCCACCTAGTATTGACTTCATGATATTCAGGCAGCTACTTCAGACTTCTGAGAGCACTACTAAATTTCACTACTTACTGTATGTTTATAGAACATAAAAAGCTCCATTAAAATAATAGAATCTTGGTGTTGCAAAAAAAAAAACCATTAGGTCAAACTTTTTATTTTTCTCTCTTAGTAGGTGGTAGGGGATGATATAATCATATTCTAAAGCCATTTGCCTAAGGTTTTATTTTTGTCCCAATTATATAAACTATATTGTAGTTATTTAAATTCTAGCAGAACTATATAAATATACTGTGTGTCCATGTCTATATTATCTTTCCGCTTAAGCTGGAACATGATGCTGAATCAGAGAAAACAGATACAAAACCACTCATTAACAGAGTCTTATATCCTCTGTCACCATAGAAACATTCACTAGAAATTCATTCTCTACTATAAGGTGAGTCAGCATTCTTACAGAGAGGAAACTATCCCAGGTCTACTTTTCTTGTTGATTTACTGTCAGTTTCTGTTTGAATTAATTCGACTTTGGGTTGAATACAAAACAGAATCATTTCAGTCTCCCTAATGATTCCTTCAGGGGACTGTGGCATGTGGTTCACTGCTTAGAGTTAGAGAAAATAAAATTTAAAAAATGATAGATATACTCCCTTAAAACTCATCCTCTTTCTCTCTCTCCAGATCTCAGAGGTGTAATGAACTATTTTTAGAGGTACAGAAGAACATAGGGATATAGAGAGGGAAAATGGAGTGTTTATAAGGGTGCCGTGTTCAAAGATTCTAGGTTACTATCTTGACGTGGACTCTTTCAGTACCATATACCATAAAGTAAAGCAAAATTAAGTAGGCTTAAACAAATACTAATTTTGTAGATTAAACCTCTCATTTTGAAACTGGACAGGATAGTTTAACTTTCTCAAACACTGAAATTCACCCAGACTACTGATGTAGTCATGTAGTCATGATTGCTCATGTTCTTGGACTCTGATTCCCTTGCTTGCATTCATTTTCCCATCACCTCTCATACTCTCTCTTTCACATATGCTTCTTTAAACCCATCTACCAAACTGTTAAGAACTCTAAAATCACCCACGTGGAAAAATCTAGGTATAAAGGAATGGAGGTCCATTCAGAAGACAATATCTACTACCAGACATAAGTAGCAGAATTGTCAAAGGGAATCAGTACTTCAACCTTACGAACATCTGTTTGATAACAAGAAACAGAGGAAAATTTGTCTCCATATAACCCCACCCAATTTCCATATCAATAGAAGTGATAAAATAATAACTGGTGGGAGTCAGGGTGGGAATGCAGCTGGTTAAGTGCAATGATGTGAAGCACAAGGACCAGCATAAGGATTCCAGTACAAGCCCAGGCTTCCCACCTGCAGGGGAGTAGCTTCGCAGGCAGTGAAGCAGGTCTGCAGGTGTCTATCTTTCTCTCCCCCTTTCTGTCTTCCAGTGACAGTTATCATAATGGTTATGCAAAGAGACTCTCATGCCTGAGGCTCCTAAGTCTCAGGTTCAGTCCCCTGCACCACCATCAGACAATGGTGAATAATGCTCAAGTAAAAACAAAACAAAACATATAAATACACATAAACATATGTAATATAATAAAATCTCAAACATATTTGACAGAAATATACAGAAGTTAAAATTATAAAGGTAAAGATATGTGTGTACCATTAAAAATAATAAATATAGAACATGTATTAATAGGATCATATTATAAACATTCAGTAGGTTTAATGTGGCCATAAAAAATGTATATATTTTCAAAGATCACCTGAGGCTTCCACAAGAGGAGACTGGGACTACTTTGGGAGCCCACCAAGTCACCAGTGAGTAAAAACACATGTGGCTCATGGACAGAGAGGAGCCTAAGGAGAGAGACTCCTGGGGCTAAAGCCCGTATCTACTCCCAAGTGGCTGGTAACAGTCCAGCAGTTTTCCAGTTGAGAAGCCACCTCCAGCCTGTTTCACCAACAAAGACACTGCTGAAAGAAGGAGAAAACTCCCCTAAGACTTACCAAATGCAACTGGGAGTCTCCATTTTCTACTGCCCTCAGAGGCTGGAGCAGCAGGGGGGAGTACCTGTGCTGACATTTGGAGCAGAAAACTGACCAGGAGAAAATCTATACCTCAGTGTTCTAGCAGTGGGGCTGTATAGTGGGAACCTTTGCACATTGTCCTCCTGATGATAACATGGTGCATAATTGCCTCAGAACCTACAGACTATAAATGGGACTCATTTATAAATTCACAGGGCCCAGCTATGCTACCTGGCTTGGCATAAAAGCCGAATTGAGCCTAGAGGTTTGGATCCTTGGGGTGTAGGAGTCTCTTTGCCTAACCACTGTGATATTTCCCCCCACCCCGTTTTATCTCTTGGTCAGGAGTGAGTGATTAACATAAAAAAATCTACTTATAGGTAGAAATCCCTCAGGCTCCCATAGCCTACAGGGAAGAAAAAGAATAAAAAGGGCTTTAACAGCCACTGTGCTTCAATTCAGGGATTGAGATAACATTGAAACAACTGCAATTTCCACAACTGTGAACTCTTTAAGAACTTTATTTAGACACAAGTCATTCCAGGCAAGAGTGACCAATGGACTGAAGAGTGCTGAGAGAAGGAACTCGTAACACACTATAATGATGGTTAAACCAAGAAGAAACATTGGAGAAAAGTACCAGAATAAAGGTCCAGGTAAAAGCCCCCCCAAAGGTAGAAACAAGAAGAATGAGATCAGCATCCAAACTCTAGTTGGGGAATTAGTTATAGGAGTGAGGAATGAGTCAGAAATAATTGTCGTCAGAAATGCAAAAACAACAAATAAGACTCTGAAAGACAGCACTAGCTATCTCAAGGTAATTAGAGAGCTGAAAGCTGAAATAGCTGGGCTAGCTGAACAATCTACTAAAGTATCAGAACAGGGTAACAAAATCGCTGAGCTACAGAAAACAACAGAAGGGAGAACAGAAAAAATGAGGCAGAAAACAGAATTGGCAAGATTGAGGATGAATTAGAGAAAACTAAGAGGTAAAAAATCTCAAAAAGAGATTAAAAGATACTGAAAACAACAACAGAGACATATGGGATGACTTCAAAAGAAATAATATATGCATTATAGGCTTACCAGATGAAGAAAGAGAGGGAAGGGAAGAAAGGCTTCTACAGGGCATAATAGATGAGAACTTCTCTGGTCTACACAACATCAAAGACATAAAGGTTCAAGAAGCCCAGAGGGTCCCAAACATAATTGATCCAGACTTAAAGACATGAAGACACATCATATTTATAATGTGGAAAGGAATAAGGTTAAAGAAAGTATCCTGGAGGCTGCAGGAGAAAAACAAAGAGTCACTTACAGAGGAAAACCCATAAGATTAGCAGAAGATTTCTCCACACAAACACTTAAGGCCAGAAAATTATGACAAGGTATCTATTGAGTGCTCAAACAGAAAGGCTTTCAACTAAGACTACTGTATCCTGCTAGACTGTCATTCAGACTAGATGAAGGCATAAAAACCTTCTCAGAGAAGCAGCAGTTTAAAGAATCAACTATCACCAAGCTTGCCCTAAAAGAAGTTCTGAAAGTTCTCCTATAAACAATCAGATCACCATAAATATGCCATATATCAGAACACTCTAAAAACCTATAATAATGGCATTAAAATATCTTCAATCTATGATATAAAAAATGTCAATGGCCTGAATTCACCTATTAAAAGGCACAGAGTAGGAAGATGGATCAGAAAACAAAACCCAACCATATGTTGTCTGCAGGACTCCTGCCTAACTCAACAAGACAAACACAGACTCAGAGTGAAAAGATGGAAAACTATCATACAAGCCATTAGACCACAAAAAGGGCAGCTATGCTCATATCTGACATGATAGACCTTAAAACAAATAAAATTTAAAAAGATGGGGATGGGCATTACTTACTACTCAGAGGATCAATCAATCAAGATGACATAATGATTATCAACATCTATGCACCCAAGGAGAGGCCATCTAAATACATCAAACATCTACTGAAAGAGTTACAACAATATATTAATAGCAACACAGTAATAATAGGATACTTCAATACCCCACTTTATCAACATGACATATCATCCAGGCAGAAAATAAAGAAATAAACAAAGGAACTAAATGAACAGATAGACAAACCAGAACTGCTGGACATTTTCAGTGTAAAAATGGTGATTTCACCATTTTGAGCCCATTTTGGATGGAGCTTGAAGAAATCATGATAAGTGAAATAAGTCAGAAGCAGAAGGATGAATGTGGGATGATCTCATTCACAGGCAGAAGATGAAAAACAAGATGAGAAGAGAAAACACTAAGCAGAACTTGGACTGGAGTTGGTGTGTTGCACCAAAGTCAAAGACTCTGGTTATGTCAGAGTTGAGAATAGGACTAGAAAGCTGGATCAGGGCAGAGAGCAGCTTCCTAATGTGGGAAAAGTATATAATTACCTTTAACTGTAAACCTACCAATCTGACCTAGGGTCCCTGTCTATTTGTATTTAGCAGAGGAGTCTCTTCAACCTCTGCATCCCTGTAGGTCTGAGCTGACAGTCTTTGGTCATGGCTAGGAACATTCTAGGCTGCATTTCTTTCAGAACTAGTTTTCCTAGAGAGACAGAGTGTATTGATCCAGCCTCTCTTCAGAGAGTGAGGCAGTTTCTACCATTGCTTTTCTACATTGAGCACAATGTCCTGTAGAGGTACACAGAGGGTTTATGGTGTTGTTTCTGATGGAGATGACCAGTGATGACAAAGACAGGGATCTAGGCCCATCATATGTGTGTGGGCATCCCAGGATTCCCTGACTGGAGCCCCAGATCATAGAGGGGCCTGGTAGTGACCAAAAGGGCCATCGTTAAAGTGTGCTGGTCTCTTGCCCTTATCCACTTTGTAGTCCTTATATTATCTCACAAGGTTAGTCTTAGAGTGATTGAGGGAAGTGAAACAGGAAGTGAGGTGAGGAGAGTTACTAAGCCTAACTAGAAAATATTTGATTAAGTACTTTATGGTGTCTTTTTTAGGTCTTTCTACTTACTTGCTGCAATTACTGAGTCAATGCAAATTATTGCATACTTTTACTTTAAGGTATATATTTTCCCCTAACTTATGGATACATGTGCACTTGTGCCCTATCTTATGGGACCTGATCTATATTTAGGTTCTGTAACTTTGTTAAAAAGTGCACCACCTGGAATGGAACTAAGGAGTCCTATGAGATAGGAAAGGTCTCCCAGAGTAATGGAGCTGGAGTGTTAACTTCCCAGCCCTGACATCTCTGGACACAATCTGAAGTGAAATGTGTGGAGGTGGCACTGATTTCCTTGATTTGGTTGAGCTCAGCAGATGCAGTATCAAATAGTGTGGATCAAGAGAAGCATGAAAGAAAACAAGCAAAGCCCCAAAGGTACCGGGACTGGGAGAAATACAGATTTTTCAGAGAATGAGAAAGGTTCTTTGCTGTCTTAGAGTTTAAGAAGGCATGAAATAATTATTATAAGCAAGTTTTTTGGGAACTTGGTTTACTTTGAAAATCCCGTAGTAAGGATTTATTGTACCATACAAGACCTCACCATGATTTATGTCATTTAATGCTATTTACAGGCAACTCTAACTTAGATACTGACAGGACCAGCTGCTTCTGTTCTCCCTGGTCTAATATTATAGATGATTTAGTATTTAAAAAAAACAGTTATTATTAGAAATGCATTAATAATTTAAGACCAGTATTAGCATTCAATCAGTTTACAAATTTGATACCTCAAGTGCTTAGATTAAAGGAATATATATTCAGAACTGAAATCTATGAATTTAAAAGCTTGAGACATTCAATTTATTTTCCCCCTCTCAGACAAGAGGCTAGTAACCAAAATATATAAAGAGATCACCAAATTTAGAAACAAAAAAGAAAATGACTTAATTCAAAAGTGGAGAGAGGATCTGAACAGAATATTCACTACAGAAGAGTTACCAGAAGCCAACCAACATGAAAAATTGTTCCAAGTCACTGTCTGTCAGAGAAGTGCAAATAAAGACAACAATGAGAGAGAGACCACCTCACCCCTGTGAGAATGCCATACATAAGAAACAACAATTGCTGGAGAGGCTGTGGGGAAAAAGGAACCCTCCTGAACTGCTGGTGGGAATATAAATTGGTCCAACCCCTGTGGAGAGCAGTCTGGAGAACTCTCACAAGGCTAGAAATGGAACTTCCTTATAACCCAGAAATTCCTTTCCTCGGGATATATCCTAAGGAATCAAACACACCCATCCAAAAATATATGTGTACACCTCTGTTCATAGCAGCACAATTTATAATAGTCCAAACCTGGAAACAACCCAGGTGTCCAACAAAAGATGAGTGACTGAGAAAGTTGTGGTCTATATACACAATGGAATACTACTCAGCTATTAAGAATAATGAATCCACCTTCTCTGACCCATCTTGGATGGAAATTGAAGGAATCATATTAAGTGAGATAAGCCAGAAAGAGAAGGTTGAGTATGGGATGATCTCACTCATAAATACAAGTTGAGAAAGAATAACAGAAAGGGAAACACAAAATAGAATTTGACTGGGTTTGTAATATTGCACCAGAGTAAAAATCTCTGGTTGGGGGGGAGGTAGATTTTCAGCTCTACTCCACATGGTTGGTGATAGGGACACAGACCATTGATGGTGAAAATGTAGTTAACATATACTCCTATTAACTTATAATGTCCATATGATTTTACTGGGTGAGCCATCTTACAGAGAGAGAGAGAGAGAGAGAGGGACAAAGAAAGAGAGCAAAACACTACAGAACCAAAGCTGGGGGCCATTACACAACTAGATCATGAGAACAGCAAAGCAATCAACTTCACAAGTAAGCTCTATCATCAGCCCTTAAATTCTAAGTTTTTAATATATGCTTATCCCACATTAGCATTTATCACTTTGAAACTCATTCCAACTCATTAGGAAGTCACAAAACTTACTACCTCCATCATCATTCTTAGTTGTGATATGAGACAATAGATACTGGAATTATACCCCTATCATCTTGTAAAATTCTATCGAGTCACTACTAAACAAACAGTAGTTTTTTTAAAACTGGTCTTAGAATAGTGGTAATGTTAGAAAATATGATTCTTCTGCGGTACTGAAAAAAATAGCTTAGCTAGGGAGTCAAGATTCAGTGGATGATATTTCTCTGCCCTGTTCAATGTCCCAGACATTTTTAAAAAGGTTATGTAGAGAATTTATTAAATGTAAAAATACCTTGCTTCTATAAGGAGATCTCTAATTATATTTCAATTGAAATTCAAATGAAATACAGAAATTAGCAAGTAATTTTTTAAAAATTGCATAACTCTTAAAGTTTTCTTTTTGTGCAGTCATACACCTTACATTTATTAAGGTGTAAAAAATAAAAGGAAAACTCATGAGGTAAAGAAACCCCACATTTTCTATAAATGGTCACTTACCTCTGAGCATCTAAGGGAATGCCTTGTCCCTAAATCCTAATTTAATGTACATCTTAAGGGTTCTCATGACCATCAATTTACAGTGCTTCTTGTCTAATGGAATATATAGTTCCCAAGATGGGTTCTTTAAAGTGTAAGCATAATGGTATACAGAAGGGTCAGCAGAAAGTTCATCCAATATAGCAGGTTCCTTAACATGCAAGAGCCCCAGGGTTCAGTGTTGGGACCACATGAGAGCACCATTAATAGCACCAGGGCAGAATTCTATGGAGATGGGAAAAGTGATCTAGTTTCTGTCCCTCTTCTCTCTCTCTCCTCTCTCTCTCTCTCTCTCTCTCTCTCTCTCTCTCTCTCTCTCTCTCAATCTCTCTGTCTCTCATCTAAATAATGCAGAAATGTAAGCTCAGGGAGTCTAGATAGATACAGAAAGGCACAGAGAGATTATAATATACATGCCAGACTCTAAGTTTATTGCCCTATGTTGCAAACAGAAAGAGAAGAAATAAAACCAGCTTAAAAACTAATAGCAAAAGAAATATAAATGAAATGCTTAAGGCTTACTGTTCCTTGTCACTGATGAGTGACATTGTCATAAGCATAAAATAATAACCTTTGTATTCTTTATATAAGTTTAATAGTGCTGAAAAATTCAATCTTAGGTGTTCCCATATGATAGAGTTGACCTAATTGGTCTCCTGTAAAATATATGTGAATGAGTAAATATTTAAAAATGTAAAATAACTTAATCAAACAAACAAATGAGTATGACTCTTATGCACTGCAACAGAAGAACAATTTGCCAGATTGGGAAGAAATGGATAAAAGGGTAGGATAAGAAATTTCTTTGTTTTTTGAATTTTAATTTATAAAATAGAAATATTGACAAGACCATAAAATGAGAGAGGTACAATTCCACACAGTTCCCACCAATAGAACTTTAGATCCTGTCCCTTCCCTTGATACCTTTCCTAGTGTTTATCTCTCTGGGATAAAATATAAAGCAGAACAAACTGTTGACTAACCATGAACCTAAACACTGGAATATTTCAGATGAAGATTTGGGGTCTCTGTTTTGAAGATAGCTAGTAGGCCTATTTTAGCTATATTCCAAAGGGCCCATGACTATACCAGTTTTTTCCTAAGCCTGACCTCTGAAATGCAGGTGGACCTAAGTTATTGTCTGGGGAGATAATGACATGACTGGAAAAAGGGTTACAAAGCTGAATCAGGAGAGAGAATAGTTGTTCTTTTTAAAATTTTATTTATTTTCCCTGTTGTTGCCCTTGTTGTCTTTTTATTATTGTTGTTATTGGTGTTGTTGTTGAAAGGACAGTGAGAAATGGAGAGAGTAGGGGAAGACAGAGGGGGGAGAGAAAGACAGACACCTGCAGACCTGCTTCACCGTCTATGAAGCAACTCCCCTGCAGGTGGGAGCCGGGGCCTTGAACTGTGATCATTATGTCTGTCCTTGTAGTCATGTGGTCTAGTGGATGATGTCAGAGTGTGCAGGGGTCCAGATGTTTTTTCCAGGGATTCCTGTAGAAACACAAACAATCTGCTTCCCGTGGTTAACAGGGCATCTGATTCTAATTTTTTATAGAAAAAGAGGTTTGGTGCCTTAGCCAACTGAATATTGGAGGGATGTATGTCCTCGTATTTCTTTCTTTAATTAATTGGGCCTAGGCATTTGACGGGCCTTCTCAACAGCCATTTGTCTTTGGGGGTAGTAAGGAATGTCTGTGGCATGGGTGATGTTATAAAGGGAAAAATCTTTAAATTGTTGGTTGACAAAGGCAGGCCTATAGTGGCAAAACGAGATACACCAGTTAAGTGTAGAAAAATATGTGAATGTTGTTAATTCACATAAGTTGTATATGGAGGAACTTCTTATAGTTTAATACTTTATCATATGAGTGGATGCTTCTTCATGTGAAGTTTTTGACATAGTTGTAGTTAATTAATTGTGAAAAAAAAACTTTTAACAAGTCAGAAGTTTACTATAATTGATAAATCAATGATTATAATTGGTTTAAGAATCTTTATCATTTTGTTTAAAGGTCATCTAATATAGCAGTCTCTACAACAGGATATTCAGACCAATTTTAGTTAAAATATATATTGATTTTTTAACTGTTTTTACTTTGCACTATAAACAGACTCAGGTTACTTAGAAAGTTAACACATGTTAGTGACAATGGTTTTACTATTTATAGTGTCAGATTGATGCCAGATCTATTGTGGATTAATTTCCAAGATTAGTTTACAGGGCACTTTTGGCACTTTTTTTTTGTATTTTGGTTTTGGAGATATATTGTCACATTAAATATTTAGACTTTTACCTTAAATAGTTAGTTAGTTTTTGTAAATTAATTTCACCTTGCCTGGTAATAATGTAGATTCAATGTTACACTGTTAACCATTAAGTTAATGTTTACCAAACTTGAAATATATCCATAAACATTTAGTTATAACACACAGGAGAAGAAAAAAATTTGTTATGAAAGCATATCATTGTAAAAAAAAAACTGAATTTTTTCTTTGGACTGTTTCTGGATATCTCCAGAAACCATGGCTGCATCCAGCATTTTTATATAAAGTCAATTAAGTTTCAGAGTACTCTGAGCAAAATGGGTCATACAGAAATTTTTGGTCATCCAACACACTCACTGGGTCCTGGGGTACATCCTGCATCCAGTCCTCTTGCAGTATTTCTTGTTCCTCAGGGATAGCAGCGCCATCATGCGGGTATTGCCGGACATGGCAGGCAGGAAGCCAGACAGGTTTTGAGTAACTCTGTGGGAAAACACATGCGAAATCCCTCCTCATGGTCAATAGAGGGTCAGGCTAACATGTCTATCTCGGTAAGGAGTCTTGGCGCTCCTCCTACTGGCGTATGAAGCCACTTGAGAACCCCATAGTTCTGCCACAGTGCCCCCACTACTGTGGGGGTGGAGTTCGAATGAGGTGCATGTCTTGGAGGGCCTGGTTAGCCCTTTCCAGTGTCAAGGAGGCTTCAGGAGTTAACATATGTTTTGAGGAGGGCTGTTTGTTTGGGCCACATGGAGCTAGCAAAATGGCCGCCTCCTGCTATGCGCAGCGACCCTCCTCCATGTCCGCAGGTGAAGGGGCTAAGAGAACGAGGGACGGAAGAAGTAGGGCTTTTATGGGAGAAAGTCGGGACAGGATTGGCTAGGAAACAAGGCCCTCAGGGATAGGATCACAGCTCTCACAGGAGGGGGAGGAGCAAACAAGGCATTCCGTGATAGGATAACAGTTCTTGCGGGAATGGGAAGGAGTAAACAAGACACTCCAGGATTATATTATCAACTATTATATTATTGACAGTGCCCTGAGGGGACAACATGGTGGATGTGACCTCATCTGCATAATTTCTCAGCACCATGATGCCAACCTGACTTCCCTGGGCAGATGACCCCACCATGTGTCCCTGAGCCCCACCTCCCCAGATCTCTGCTGCACTAGGGAAAGAGAGATAGGCTGGAAGTATGGATTGACCTGTCAATGTCCATGCCAACCTGACTTCCCTGGGCAGACATTCCCATCAGTGTGTCCTGGAGCCCCACCTCTTCAGAGCCCTGCCCTGCTAGGGAAAGAGAGAGGCAGGCTGGGAGTATGGATCGACCTGCCAATGGCCATGTTCAGCAGGAAAGCAATTACAGAAGCCAGACCTTCCACCTTCTGCATCCCACAATGACCCTGGGTCCATACTGCCAGAGGGATAGAGAATGGGAAAGCTATCAGGGGAGGGGATGGGATATGGAGTTCTGGTGGTGGGAATTGTGTGGAGATGTACCTTCTTATCCTATGGTTTTGTCAGTGTTTCCTTTTTATACATAAACTTAAAAATAATAATAACAATAATAATAATAATAATAATAATAATGAATCCAAGTTAGGAATGAGAGTGTTTTTCAGAGACTTATCATGGTAAGATGACAAATCGTACCCATGTGCCAACAACTGTACTGCAAACCATTGACCTTCCAATAAAAATAAAAAAGATTACTACAAAAGAAACTTTCCAGTGAAAGAAAGAAAGAAATGAAATGACACTAGAAGTTGGGTGTAATAAGACTTATTACCCTTCATCAGGTGTGAAGCTGTACTCTCCAAGTATATATGAAATTGCAAATCAGTGGTAGGTCAGCTTTTTAATTAAAAAGATAATTAATATGAGAATAAAGGGGCTGATATCATTTCTGTAGATACTCATCAGAGTTTACAGTTCAGTTAAGTGCATCTCTATTTCTACTATAAGATTGCTCTGGGAAAAAAATAGAACTAAAAGGTTTTCTGGTAATTAAACCTTTGAAGAAATGGGCAGACATGTTAGAGATAGAGAAGAAATTATTGGTCGAAATCCCTGCCAATTCTCATTACTTATTTCCATCTATTGTAAATTTCAGCATTTTAGCATATCATATCTAAAATCATGGGTAATGCAGAAATCTTATGAATGTATAAAAGGAAATCAAACTCACCTGAAGTTAGAAGTAATAAACTTAACCACTGATTTACCCTTTCATTTATTTTTAGTCCAGGTTTTCATGTTAGCAAAGCTGAATGGCTTTATATCCTCATTTGTACCCTTCAGTCTGCTGTACTTCTAGTGGAACTGGTATTTTCAAATTACAAAAGATTCTCATCATATCATGAATCGTGATCCTTAAACATGAGAAAAAAGCCGAGACTAATTATTCAATATCCATTTTTAGTACCATAATTGTGTGATTGTCTAAAATGTAATGAAATACTCTCTCCATCCAAATTGGTAAGCAAAGTAGGAGTTATAAACAGACCCACAGGGCAGACAAAATAGCTCACCAGAGAGAATACTGGCTTTCCCAGAGACTTGACACAGGTTTGAGCTTAGTGTCACCTGTAGTAGTGCAACCTCCTGGTGCTGTGATGTCTATTAAATTCTCCTGCTATTTTTCTGTTTTTGTCTCTCTATCTGAAAAAGTCAGCAATGAATAAAACAAACAAAAAAACCATACCCATAACCATGTATTCAAATATTTCTTACTTAGGGGTGCTGGGAGGTAGCACAGCAGGTTAAGTGCACATGGCACAAAGCTCAGGGGCCGGCATAAGCATCCAGGTTCGAACCCCCAGCTCCCCATCTGCAGGGGAGTCGCTTCACAGGCAGTGGAGCAAGTCTGCAGGTGTCTATCTTTCTCTCCTCCCCTCTGTCTTCCCCTTATCTCTCCATTTCTCTGTCTTATTTAACAACAGCAACTATGACAACAATAACAACCATAACAAGCGTAACAACAAAGGCAACAAAATGGGAAAAATGGCCTCCAGGAACAGCAGATTCCTAGTGCAGGCACCAAGCCCCAGCGGTAATCCTGAAGGCAAATATATATATTTCTTACTTCGCACTGTAGTTTATCTTTTAAAAAATATGGGACAGGAAGACAGCATTATGTTTTACTTAAATTTATTTCTATTCATTTTTATTGGGGGATTAGTGGTTTACAGTAAGTGCAGTTGCTGGTACATATATAAAATTTGCTCAGTTTTCTGTTAGAATCTTTCACTGGCAGTCTAGGTTCACCTTAGTCCTCCTCCACCATCAGGCACCAGGGCCTGACAGCTCACCACCCTCCCAGAGTTCAAGTTCTGCTTTGTGTTTCTCACTTCTGTTCTTGTTTCTCAACTTCTGTTCATGAGCGAGATCATCCCAATGTAAAGAAGGTAAACTCATCATTCTTAATAGCTGAGTAGTATTCCTTTGTGTATTTATACCACAACGTTTTTTAGCTACTTATCTGTTGTTGGACACCTAGGCTCCTTCCGGATTTTGGCTATTACAAATTTTGCTGCTATGAATATAGGAATATATAAATTTTTTGAATGGGTGTGTTTGATTCCTTAAGATATATCCCCAGAAAAGTAATTGAGATCATAGGGTAGGTCCACTTCTAGCCTTCTGAGAGTTCTCCAGACTGGTCTCTACAGAAGTTGGACCAATTTACATTCCCACCAGCACTGCACAACAATCCTGGTTCAAGCCTTGGTACCAGAGGATTGATGTGGTACCGAGGAAGACATGGTACCATCAAACATTTGATTATCTGAAATTAAAAGAAGGAAAAAATCATCTTGGAAGATGCTTGGGATGATTTCAATGCTTTTGAATTTGTTGCTATTGTCATTGTGGTCTAACATGTGGTCTATCCTTGAGAATGTGCTGTGTGGATTTGAAAAGAATATGTATTCCAGTCAGTTTCTTGGCGTGAATAACTCTAAAAATTTCCAGCCCTTTTATTTTGGTCCATTAGCCTGTAGGATAGTTTTGTATTCTTTCACTTTAAGTCTGTGTTTGTTTTGTTGGGTCAGGTGGGATTCTTGCAAGCAGCCTATGGTTGGGTTGTGTTTGTTGTTTTTCATTGTTGTTGTAGTTATTATTGTTATTGATATTGTTGTTGTTAGATAGGACAGAGAGAAATGGAGAAAGGAGAGGAAGCAGAGAGGGGGAGAGAAGGATAGATACCTTCAGACCTGCTTCACCACTTGTGAAGAGACCCCTCTGCAGGTAGGGAGCTGGGGGCTCGAACCAGGATCCTTACACTGGTCCCTGGTCTTCATGCCATCTGTGCTTAACCCGCTGTGCTACCACCTGACACCTGAAATTTCCTGTTTTTAAGCAGCTACCCTGAAGAGAGAGTCAGGAGATGATGTCAGGCTGCCATCTTGGCTCTCCCCAACCCCCCATGAAAAAATCATCTGGGAGTGCTGAATTTGCACAGTACCACAACAGAATAAAAATGTTATTATTATTTTTTGCTGTCCCTTTCTGCTTTTACTTAAGAAAAATACTTTACACAGTCATTGGATATAATATGAGAAAATTGACACAGTCATCACCTACAGTATTATCAGAGCAACGGCATTTTGCTTGATCTGAAATAACTGCCTTTTCAGTTCGGAAGCACAACCCATGCTCATGATTTCAGTGTCTCATGCATGTGACAGAATCCTGAAGTTGCCTTGCCACTAAGTGCTCTCCCCACTCCAGCTCACTCAGTTAACTTCAAGTAGGATTGGGAAAGATGTTGATTTTCATTCTCCCAAGTAACTAATTGTATTTTAAATTCCTCTGATGTTCAAACTTCTGGAAGGAGAAAAATGAAAACATGCTATTTGGAGCGGTATCAACAAAAGCAAATTGTCAGAGAGATAGCTCTGTAGTGGAGCAGAAGAGCTCAGAGATGATCACTAGTCTGTTATCTCTTGCATAAAAAATATATAATTTGTCTTAAGGTTCTATGCACTCTCTAATTCAATGGAACTATTTCCCTCTATAAAGTAATTTTATAGAATAGGTAAGTCTCCAGTTGATTTTACATTGGGTATAATATTTGGGGAAAGAGATATCACAAAGACCAATCAAATGTTAAACATTTTAATAATTTTCTTCTTTTTAAAAAATTTTATTTATTTATTTATGAGAAAGATAAGAGGGGAGAGAAAGAACCAGACATCACTCTGGCACTTGTGCTGCTGGGGATCGAACTCAGGACCTCATGCTTGAGAGTCCAAAGCTTTATCACTGGGCCACCTCCAGGACCACAAACATTTTACTAATTTTCTATGAAAGACTTCATACTGTGATACCAGAAAAATTCAAGTGGGAAATTAACATAAAAAACAATATACATTTTCAAAGCACTGCTCAGCTCTGGCTTATGGTGGTGCTGGGGATTGAATGATGGAGCTCAGAGTGTCCTCAGCATTAAGGTCTTTTTCCATAACCATTATGCTGTCGCCCCAACCCTTAATATTTTTTCTATGTACTAGGTTCTATGCAAAGTGTTGAAATAAACTCTAAATAATATGTGGTTTTGATTTTTTTTTTAAAAAAAAACTTAGAATCTAGTAGAACCAATATAGATGTGCACATAAGAATTTTTTTAGTGGCCTGGGTGGTGGCTCAGTGGCTGAGGCACTAGACTCTCAAGCATGAGGTCCTGAGTTCAGTCTCCAGCAGCACATGTACCAGAGCGATGTTTGGTTCTTTCTCTCTCTCTCTCTTTCTCTCTCTCTCTCTCTCTCTCTCTCTCTCTCTCTCTATCTCTCTCTCCTATCTTCAGCATTAATAAATAAATAAAATATTAAAAAAGAATTTTAATTGATTTAATAATTATTGGCAAGACCATAACATAAAAGGAGTAAAATTTCATACAGTTCACAGCATCAGAGTTCTGTATCCCATCCCCTCCCTTGATAATCAAGTCCCTGTTCTTTAATCCCTCGGGAAATATGAAGCAAAGATCTCTATGGGGTTCAGAAGGTGAAAGGTCTGGCCGTGTAGTTGCTTCTCTGCTAGACATGGGCGTTGGCAGGTTGATCCACACCTCCAGCCTGTCTCTCTCTTTCCCTAGTGGGGCAGGGCTCTGGAGAGGTGAGGTTCCAGGACACATTGGTGAGGTCATTTGCTGAGGGAAGTCAGGTTGATGTCAAGGAAGCATCTGCAAGTTGGTGGCTAAAAAGCATTAAGATATAAAGCAGAACAAATTGTTTCATAATCAAAATTCTAAAGGTAAAAATATAGCAGATGAGATTTGGGGTCTCTATTTTGGAAGAAGCTCGGAAGTCTATTTTAGGTATATTCCAAGGTGCCTGTGACTTTGCTAAATTTTGACTGAGCCCGACAGCTGACATGCAGGTGGGCTAAAGGTATTATCTGTGGAGATGGTGTCACAGTTGAAAATATGACTAGAAATCTGGATCAAGGCAGAGAGAAGCTTCCAAATATGAGGAAAGCATATAAACACTCACTGATCTGATCTGGGGTCCATGTCTATTCATATTCAGCACAGGAGCCTGTGTAACCTCTGCATTCCTGTAGTCAAAGACAGAGTTCTGGAAGTACTAAGTGTCAGAAAGAAGTGACCTAGTAGCAACGGAAAACAGTGATGAAGAGCTGAATGCTGCAAACATGCAAAAGAGGATGACAAGCCGTTTTTGATTGGCAGTTAGGAACTCACAGGAGGAGTATTTTTCTGTAGTAGCTTAAAGTGTAATTGGAAGATGGAGAAGTGGATCAATTTTCGATGCTTTCCTCTTGAAACTTGCAACGTGTGTGTGTGTGTGTGTGTGTGTGTGTGTGTGTGTCTAATCATGTCTAATCAAGTAAATTTAATAAAAGGCTTTTTTTTTCAGCCAACCACATGTCTTTATATGGATAATGCAGTACAGATAGGGGACAAAGAACAGCTGATCACTCCAAAGAAACCTTGTCAAAGTCGCAGTTGGCAAAATCAGCCTTGAGCAGGAATGGATACAGTATTTCTTCTGATGCTTTAAAAACAGGTGCTGGTGCAGCTGATGTGCTGTGTCATAATTTGATGGAGTTTGTACTTGGTATTTGTCCGTGTTCTTTACAGAGTATGTTCTAAGACTTTGAGAATAATAGTGTTTATCAGTATGTGTGGGGGTGGGAGGAAGGACTAGGTGGGTGTGTATAGTGTGAAACTATATCAGTGTAATTTTATAATCTGGTTAACTGCTATTAAATCCACAATTAAATAGGAATGAGTTAAAAGTTATCAGCAAGCTCTTTAGGAAAGTGGAATGTGACTTACCATATGAGAAAAGGAAATGGATAAAACAGTTCAAATGATGAGCATGAGTGAGTATTTGTCTTTGATGGGAAACAGAGAGTGAAGCAAGTAAAGAATCTGAAATCAGAAGACATGAGATATGTACTCTCCCTGACATCTCTAACTCTTTTTGCAAAAGTCAGTCCATAACAGAGTTCCAGAGCCCAGTTAAGAAGAATGGCAGTGGTGATGAAGTGGGGAAAGCATTGGCCTCTCAAGCGTGAGCTGTCCCAAATTTGACCCCACCCCCATCAACACCACATGTGTTGGAGTGATATCCCCTTTGTATGTCTTCCTCACAATTAATTAAATCTTAAAGGAAAGTGGTAACAGTAATATCTTCTCTACCATAAGGATATTAGTTATACAAGTCTTTGTAATTATGTCTATGAATGTGGGTTATAAATCAATTGTATGATGGAGTTCTGATAATTTTTGAAACAAAATTAAGAAATAGGTGCATCAGATTTGAAAAATACACCTAAGATACATATTTGGAGAGTAAATTTTAACCTGCTTAGTCATGACTTAAGGTTCCGTTGTTAACCCACAGCCTTTCTGACATAGTCCTGTATTTTGTAGATAAGCTGCATAGAGTCACCAGCAATTCAAATTCATGTTACTTGCTAACCATGATAAGGAATGTACCATGAAATTAATTCTTTGTTTTAGCAAAGGCTAAAACTGTGCAAATAAGTATAATGTAAACATAATCTGTCCTGTTTATAGTCTCACTGTCATTTCAAGGTCCTTTTGGGACACCATATGGGCTTATTGCTTAGATGACGTTTACAAATATGAATGAATAAATAATTGTTGGAGCTTTCTGGTAAGAGAAATTAAGTTGGATGCAATGTCAAATAAATGGTACTCATTATTGCACAAAACAAATAAGGATTTATTATCACTGAAGAAACAAATTCCCAAAATATCCTTTACTGGATACAAACAAATGTATGCATCTCCTACATTTAAATCTGTCACTTACTTGAAAAGTCATCATTTCACTGTAATAAATAAATCATCATGTTCTCAGTAACTTATTATGATTTC